>NW_018137550.1:0-451 GCF_001952655.1 Monopterus albus
AACAAACACATCACAAACAAAAATCCAGTTTTGGAGACTATTGTTGTTGTGGGAGATTCTCATTCATGACCTCAGTATTAAAATCTTTGCATTGGGCTTTATCAACCTGCCCGGTGTTGTCCATGCCGACTACAGGTGCTGAGGCTCAGTGAAGGGCTAGCTGATGTGGAAGAAGTGTCGTCCTTGTGCACAGATGTGAGGAGGCTCTTTGTTAGTACTCTTATGTAAGCTAGCCTACAGCTTGTTCTGTAAACAGCAGTACCTCTGGATACCCCAACACTCATTGTGTTCAGCTGCAGCACCCCCTGCAGCTGATCAACACCTCTGCACATACTGAAATAGACATTCTGTCATACTTCACCAGCTGCCTTTGATACTCAGCTCTCCTAAATGACCTCATTTCATGATGGAAGTATCTAAATCAAGTAGGGCTGTACCCAACTAAGGATTT
>NW_018137551.1:0-451 GCF_001952655.1 Monopterus albus
CCAATAAAGCAGATTCTAATTCTGAAGAGTGAAGGCAAATATACATTGCATTGGGTCGACGACACCTACACACCTAACACAATCCTCCAACGCCATCTGCTCAATACTCTGTCGAACTCTTCAAACAACAATCAGTAATTTACAGCTAACTGCCAACTACAGCCACAGGTACAAAGCTGTCACCTTCATCATGAACATCAGCTGCCACCCCACAGGCAAATGCCCCAAGTACTGGGATGCTAGTACTACCTACACATAAAACAATTCAAGTTAAGTCAAAATTCTGCTACTTTTTGCAATGAACCTGTATGCAGATAATCACTAACAAACCAGCCAAAACTCCTCTTAACCTCATGTTAGCTTCCAAGTGCTAGTAGGCCTCAAGCCTGCCTCAGGAATCAAACATTTGTGAACAGTCCATCTTTCTGTGCCAGTTTGCCTCCATTTAACA
>NW_018137552.1:0-451 GCF_001952655.1 Monopterus albus
TCCTGAGATGATGTTTGTTGTGATTTGCCGCTATGCAAATAAAATTTGAATTGTTTTGAAGTCCCTAGCTGTGATGAGGAATCCATCTGGATGAGCTGTCTGTTGTTCACTGATGGCCTGGTAGAGTCCATCTAGTGCCTCACTCCTATCGCTGGTGTTGGCGGTGGGAGGAATGTATGCAGCTATCTACAGAATTACCGAGTACTCACTACATAAATAGAAAGGCCGACACTTGATGATAATAAACTCCATCAACGGAGAACAGTGTTTATAAACAATAGCAGCGTCCTGACGCCAAGCACCACTGATGTAAACACAAACTCCCCCTCCCCGAGTAAAACATGGGGAGGGGGATAGCTCCAGTATGAGACTCGGTCGGCTCGGTAGCATGTTAGCCCAACTAGCTGGATAGCGGAGTCCAGGATAGAGTTGTTTTTGGTGGCCTGTTTTA
>NW_018137553.1:0-451 GCF_001952655.1 Monopterus albus
TGGAGGGAGAAAGAGTCTGTGGAGGTGCAGGCTTGGGAGCTTCCCTCAGGGAAAAATAAAAATGGGGAAAACTTTTGATATGTCAGCAGCCGGTAAATGTCCTTGGTTTCTGCTGAGCTGAAGTAAGTATCTGAGGATTGTGACCAGGGCTGATTCAAACTATGGCTGGGGGAAACGAAGACAAGGGAAACTTAGCACCTGAGCCAGCCGAGTCCATTGTTGGCTGGAGAACTGAGGTTGAACTCAAGACTGCTGACCCAGGTGTCGAGAGAGCAGAGGAGAGAAAGGCGAAAGAGAGGCAGGTCACGCCGTGCACCAAATGATCTAATGCTAGGACACTCACCTACTTTCCCTCATGTGAGACTATGTGATTTTTGCATTACATGTGCCCACACTTCAAAATAAAAGAAAAACCACTTTAGCTCTTTTAACAAATTTAGAACAATTTACC
>NW_018137554.1:0-451 GCF_001952655.1 Monopterus albus
AATGTGTTATTTGCAGATTTCTTTCAAACAGTCATAATTGGTTCCTGAAATTAGGCTATGTTCTTTATTTGTTCTTGTTTAGAACAAATGTATAATTAAAAACATTTCTACCTTCAGCTGAGGTGTAATGATGGCGTTGCTCACTTCCATTTCCCATTCATTTCTGGCCTCTTTGGTGGAGAGCTGATTGTCATAAGGAACAGGCCCTGAAAGGAGAGACCAGCTGTGCTTAACAGTGGAAGGTAACCCAGTAAATGTAGTGCTGAGCACATCATTTACAGCTGTTTTACTACAGTAAATGTACAGCACTTTCTACTTTCCTCTGTTTTGCCACTGTCATGCCGGCTACAGTGAGCAGAACATACAATATACAACAAAGGAGTGTAATGTTCACAAGCAACTTAACAGCAAGAAATGTAGCCACACCACAGCAATTTTCAGATACAAATAA
>NW_018137555.1:0-451 GCF_001952655.1 Monopterus albus
TCTATTACCTTTGAAAGCTCATATGCAGTTTTAACCTTAGCCTAGTTTGTGTACATCACATTCCTGTAACACATTATTTGTGTTGTCTGGTCTTGTGGATAAATTGTTTGCTTTTAAAGCAAAAATACAGTATCGGTTAGCCTCCCACCTGGCACGTATGTCAGTTCTTACCATGGAAAGTCACAAATATTGTTCATGGCAACATTTCATCTGCATGCATGCAGGAAATACATTTTTCTAATTGTTCTAAAACATTTGAGTAAAGCTTTAGGGATTTTCTGAAAGTTTGAAAATAGACATTGAGCCATTCATTAAAAAAACTAAGAAAATTCACATTTCAAACATGCAGCTCCATGTAACACACATTAACTGCTTGTGTTGTTCAGGCCAGCATTGACACCCTGTCTTTATCAAAAAAGATATGGGTAATTATTTTTTCAAGCTCAGACTC
>NW_018137556.1:0-451 GCF_001952655.1 Monopterus albus
GGCTGAAACATTAAAACATTAACATTTTAACATGCTTTCAAATAACAACCTAAATGTTGTATAGTAATGCTCATGTGTGCATGAGCCTCTTAGCATTTATAGTGGCATCCAGACATGATGATTCTGATCTGTATACACACCATGCTGATCACACTTTACTGTCTTAATCTCTTGTTAACTCATTGTTAACAGTAGATTAAATGTCAAATCAGCAGTTCACCTTCCATGGTAATTCATTCACCTGTGTTGGTTTAAAACACCAAGAACCACACTTGTTGAAAGAGTACGATCTGAGGATTTGCTTTGATTAACTGAATTGCTGCTTACTGTATGTCTGTTGCAGTTAAAGTTATCATGTTAACCAAAAGCTCAAACATGAGGTGTACTTATGTTACTGTACTTCTATGCAGAAGTAACTGTTTATACAAACTCTCACTCACAAGACTTTTTT
>NW_018137557.1:0-450 GCF_001952655.1 Monopterus albus
GAGAGAGAGAGAGACAGAGAAAAAAAATGTATAACAATAGAGTCAAAAAGAGTACAAATAAAACACAAGACCTATGTACATATGTAGTATTGCAGGCCTACATTAGTGCAGTCAGATGGATGGATAGCCTGGAAAAACTGTACTTAAGCAGCATGTGTGGTTCCTCTTTATAGTGATGTCAGAATCAAAATTTTCAATAGGGCCCCCTCTGGTCCTGCAATAAAGCCATTATTATTTCAGTTTATGTTGGATTGACATGATGTAACTGTCTGGTTAGTCAGATTACCAACGAGACTTGAACCTGCACATAGATAGTACCTAGGTTTGCATGTAAGTTCCACAAACCAACTGCACGGTGGTCAAATGATAACTTTTTGAATTCTTATTAAAGTCCACATCATCAGGGGCAAATTTACTAGACACAAAAGCCACCCCAAAAAACTCAGTAAC
>NW_018137558.1:0-450 GCF_001952655.1 Monopterus albus
GATAATGCATAATGACAAATGTAAATAATTTTATATACTTGCCAGTAAACCTGTACTGATTTGGAGGGGCAGAAGCCTACATGTATAGTAAGTGACTAGTGTTATAAAACCTCCCTAAATGTTTATGGTTACTATGTACTTCTACTCTAGTATATCCTACTGTAAGATCTCATCAACATAACAGTGGAAATACTCTACGTTTTCCACTTGTGTGCAACAGCAGATTATATGCACAATATGCTGTAAATGTTTAATCCTGACAAGGTTTGAATGAAGCTGTGATGACACATCACCTCCTTATTTCAAAAGAATTAGGAGTCAGGCTTCTATATGAAATTAAAAATGTTTTTACTCATAACTGAAATATGTTTTAAATCATTTTTACAACTCCTCTTTAGAAGTTTTTATAGATACCACACTTGATTGTATGAGCAAAATGAGTTAATTATT
>NW_018137559.1:0-450 GCF_001952655.1 Monopterus albus
TTTAAGACTTCATATTAGGAATTGCATTTGCAATGCATAGTGTGTTGGAGAAAAAAAGGCCATCCTATGTGACTACCCATCACTTGCATTTTGTTTAACTGCTTCTTTATATTTTCTCATGGCAGAAATATTCAGTGGCACTGGTAGCATGGGACTTCAGACTTCCAATCAGCAGCGTTGGGAAGGTTACTTTCAAAATGTAATAGGTTACAGATTATACTATTTTCCATTCATCCATTCACACACTGGTGATATTTACATTGATGAACAGCTAGTCTATGTTGCTCTTTTCACTTGTGTTTTATATTTTCTATTTATTTTGTTTTTATGTTGTGCGCATTGGGGGCCATTGGGCTAGAGTCAAATTCCTTGTATTTTTGAGATACTTGGCAAAGTTTATGCTTATGCTTACATCAGCAGGAGCAATGAAGTAGTGCTGTTCCAAAAAGA
>NW_018137560.1:0-450 GCF_001952655.1 Monopterus albus
GAAATGCTGAAACTATGTTCAGATGGGGGAATCTTGAATTCTAATGAAACCACCATCACAAACACAGCCACTGGAGGCTTTAGCTGAGTTTGGTACTTAACACAAGGGTGATCTTAAAAACCCTGCCCCTCAAAGAAGCTGACATCACCATTTCACAATCCAAAGAGTAGACCCCGGGACAGCTCGTATCCAAGGGTTGTCTGGGACCAGTCGACACAAACCCATCCAGGCTGAGGGAATTGTGGACATGCAACTGGTGAAGACAAAATAACAAATTAAAAATACCAACTACTATGTTGTCTGTAAAAGAACTTATTGAAATGTCTTTCTTCCTACCCTAAACACCTGACATCCAGGTGCTCCCATGTCTCCCTCACAGCAACTGTAGCGTGTCTCCACCCCACCCGGCACTGTAACAGTTTCAAAACATCCCAAATGCATTAAAATGTT
>NW_018137561.1:0-450 GCF_001952655.1 Monopterus albus
GTCATTTGACTTGATAACTGACATCACATTATATTTACAGTTATCTCAAAAATGTGGCTGTTTTGTTCTAGTCCATACTTTATCAGCTGAGAAATGCTAATAATATTAACTGACTAATCAACTGAGCTCTACTTTGTAGTAGGTTTTTAGGTTTTAAAGTTCAAATTATGCGAAATAAAAATGTTTTCGGAGTGTGTACTTGTCTCTAGGGATATTGAACTGGGTGAAGATGGCTGCCAGTTTCTTTAACCTGTGTAAATGGTCAAATGAGCAAGTGGATCTAAAATAATTTCTCTTTAAGTATTTGTTTAATTGGCCTCTTTATAGTTTAGGAGGTAACAGGGCTGCTGGCTTAAGTGAAATGTCAAAATTTAAGTTTACCATCTATCTTACCTCAACATTTACAAAGGGCACTCATTGGGCTTTGTGATGATATTTAGCTGTAATGAT
>NW_018137562.1:0-450 GCF_001952655.1 Monopterus albus
TTTTTTTTTCTGTTACACTTTGATTTTTTTCTTTTAAAAACTAACTGCATTGGTTTTGTCTTGTTAAAAAGTGCAGTACAAAGATGCCCTGCAGAATCACACCTTAATTTGATCTTTTCCAGTTTAAAATCCTCAGTGTAGCAGCAGTGTACGACAACTATTCCTGTATATTGCCTTTTTGCTGGAAAATGTATGTTGAATAAAATTTTCTATAAAATCAAGAGCACTATATGCTGCTTGTCCATACCAGTGTTTTGAGGTGGACACAACGCTGTAAATGGAATCGTGATATCCCACTCAGTCTGAGCCACTTGGCATAGAGGCTGGAAATGGCTAACCTGCCTTTGTCTAACTAAATATAAATAAACATCTGGTTTGTGTAATCCACACCAAACCAAAGTGTAAAGTTGACACTTCACAGTGTCGGACTACTTCTTAGCCAGAGGGCAG
>NW_018137563.1:0-450 GCF_001952655.1 Monopterus albus
CGCCATAAGTCACAAAGGGGGGGGAAAAAAAAGAACTGAGCCCCGTTTTAGGTTCACGCTGTAATTACATACAGTGTCCTATATATAAACTCACAAGGAGCAGAGGGAGGCCAGACACATTGCTATTTTAGTGCTCTATACATAATCAGCCTTCCATATTCTCTTGTATGAGGTAGAGCACACAAACTAAAGAGTTAAATATTGCATTTTTAATATAAAATAACCATAAACAGAGACTTGTTACATGTAACCTACACAAAAATTGCTCCCAGATGGCATGAGGAGAGCAGACATGTAACCATGTACATTCACATTCATCTACGTTTCACTGACGCACTGTAAAGATATATTACACTCCCCGAAAAGTCACAAATATGAAATTTACTTTCAGTGTTTTGTCAACCTCAAATTCCAACATTTATACACACAACATCCCTGCTTAGAGAGTGC
>NW_018137564.1:0-450 GCF_001952655.1 Monopterus albus
GCGTACTATGAAATATAATCCTGCAGGGGCCAATGATGCACCAGTCCTACACACTGAATCCTGCTCTTGCAGATACTGACCTCATTAAATTGAACTGGCCAGAAGAGGCCAATAGCTTGACTTTTTTCCTGGTAGGATTTATCAAATAACTCACGGGCCCAGGTGTGTTAAATGCTCATGTGTAGCAGAGTTATATGGCTGGCTTTAATAAGCTGCTATAGAACTGAGAGAAGTTTCACATTTTTGCCTACTTATCATTATTTGAGAGCTGTTAGGCTGATTATTTCCAGATTTGTTTCCTGAACATCAACAAGAATATCTTTGACACCGACTCAAGGCAAACTCAACCTCATTCCTTAATTCACTATTATCTTTTTTTATGCACAACTCACACACATGTGCACGCACATGCACAAGCACACGTGTTGTGTTTCCATAACTTCAGGGGAC
>NW_018137565.1:0-450 GCF_001952655.1 Monopterus albus
GTCATCTCTCCCTGCACAATGCAGTTGTGTGGGTTTTATTTGACTTGCTTCATAGTTTCAAAGAATAATGGTGGCTTTCACCTAATGTTGGATCTCAGTTGTTGAACCAGTTCCTGAAGGTTTTTGCATGCTTTGCACAGTAGATGTTCTCCAAGTTGTATTAGCAAGGGCTTGGTTCACAACTATCAATTTGAGTTTTCACACTGTTTGCTTAAAGGAGCGGATTTGTGAGCTGTACCATGGGCTAGCCTTCATCTGTTACATTGCTTCTTTTTCACAGGGGCAACAATATTGAGTGTCTTTCACAGGGAGGCTGGTAGCTTTGCTCCAGAACTAACAGGAGCAGAATTGCTTGTTGCTTTTGATCTGCTTTGTCCTATTCAGGACCTGAGGACATGTATTGATGGCGGATGGGTTCTGTATGTCTGAGGCACTGGTTGTTTGTTATGG
>NW_018137566.1:0-450 GCF_001952655.1 Monopterus albus
GGAAAGGCTGATGTTCAAAGGCAGTCCAGGGACGACCGGTGTCCCATTTGGTACTGGGTGTGGGGGCAGTGCTGGGTGAGCGGACTCAGTTGAACACCTCCTTGTTGATCCACATGAGGGTCCGCGTCTCGTTGGGTTTGCACTCGTACTCGATGTTGCTGAACTTGTTGCCGAACTGGCAGTGCTCTCTCTTGTAGTAGTTGTAGTATTTTGCCTGCCACACTGTCTCAAACATGCCCGCCTTGTTAAACTGGACGGAAGAGAGGCAGAGAAATGTGTGACCAACACTGCAAAGTTAAAAAGTTACTCTCTAATTTAAGAGGTTCAGACAAAGAAATGCGTAAAGCTTTCTGTTGTCAAATTCTGTCACTGAGTGATGAGCCAGCTTTCTGACAGCCATCTGATGTCTCACAGAGATATTGTTGTCCTACCTCTATACTGACTTGGACA
>NW_018137567.1:0-450 GCF_001952655.1 Monopterus albus
CACTTAGAAAATATACTGCAGCATCTTATGGAAAAAAAACTAACTTATTCAAGTGATTTTATGCATTGCAGTGGACATAAATGTAACAATACAAGCTGAATTTGTGCCCTGTCTAATGAGATTTCATTTTTCCCGATTAGGAAGAGTACCAGTCAGGAATGATCTTCAGCACAGAGTTCCTGATTGAAACTAGACGTATCCTAAAACCATGGATGAAAAAAAAGAGGGAAGAATCAGATGGTGATGGCCCCCAGTTGGACATATTTCTGGACAAATTCTATGACTACATGGAGAAAACCAAGGCTAGGATGGACAGGAGAATTGAGGAGTTAGCTGCAAAAATAGAAGACAATGAATATAAACTGTGAAACATGAAGTAATTAAGTTTTTTACTTATTAAGTCCTTGAGCAGAATGAAGCTGGATTGTATCTTCCATGTCAGTTAGTGTC
>NW_018137568.1:0-450 GCF_001952655.1 Monopterus albus
GTGTGTGTGTGTACAGATGATTGTATTCGAAGAGGAAAAAGACATAAAATCTAACTGTAATACTGTTACACAGGCCTCGGACATCACATGTTAGCATGAGGCAGAATCAGAGTTTGTTAATGAGGATTAGTAATAGGACTCAGAGAAACCCTCCAACATCCAGCCAAAGAAATACGAATCATCTGTAAAAACCAGGCATAATTGGAAACATCTGTCACTGCTGAAGGTGTCCTCAGCTTTTCATTACCTCTAAATAATGATGCTTCCCAGAATTAGAGGTGTGCATTAAAAGCACATGGAGCTTTGTCAGTATTATAACTGGAACATGATAAGAATGTAGAATACCTTGTGTGGGCTGACTGCATGCAAGATGCAGCTGCAACTTTCTGGCATCTGAACTGGTGGTTAAGTTGTTAAAGTATACACCCAGTGGCCACTTTATTAGGTACA
>NW_018137569.1:0-450 GCF_001952655.1 Monopterus albus
TTTTCGAGGATTTCTCCTGATTAAGCCCTTGATTATCCATAAAGGACTTCAGCAGAGTTAAAGTTTTATTCAAAAGCCCAATTACCTTTCCAAGAGGACATTTATTGCTGTCACCAGTCTTTGTAAAGCACATTTTTATTTTAAATCCCACCTCATTAAGGTTTCTTCCCTGTAATAATATGGCTATAATTACTATGGTAATCTGCGGGTGTAGTGGAAAGAAGAGCTCTAAGAGGTATTGGTCTCTCTGTTTTAGAGCATATTTACATGCATTTATTTATGCACATATATTTATGTGTAAAGTTAAAGCAAGAGTACAGCATTTGTCAAATTTTTATTGTAGCTGTAGGAGCTGCAGTCAGTACTGGGTCTCTCTGCTGACTGCAGTGCTGGTCTTGGTTCCAGTTTAGTCTAGAAGACGGTCCTTGTGTGAAAGCATATTAAGGATCT
>NW_018137570.1:0-450 GCF_001952655.1 Monopterus albus
ATTAAGAAACAGCACTTTAACCATGTTCACCTGATAAACGCTGTAATGCAATAAAAATATGGTTATATAGAAAGGGCAGAGTTCAACAACTGCTAATGATTAGTGAACAGTTACTGCTTTTCTTTGATTTCCTTTTCATTTTCAAGTTAAAGACTCCCTTAATGTACTTTCATCATTACACTCATTGACCTGTACATTGTTCAGTGACAAATGTTTCAGTGAGTTCTGCTGTTTAGATGACAACCTACAGTAGAGTCGTGGTTCAGAACCACTTTTAAACAGACCTTCAGTGTTCAGCTGTGTTCTCATCTTTTCTTTCACTCTTCATGCTTGTCATCGTCATCAGCACGTTTCTAAATAAATGTGGAGCCATGTAGCACAGTTCAATTCTACATTCACTCCAAGTATTTCATGTTAGGTGGAACAAAGTTTAAGTATATATTTGTGTGT
>NW_018137571.1:0-450 GCF_001952655.1 Monopterus albus
CAAACCCTACCCAGGATTTAGCAAAAGGGGAAGGAAGACACCTTTACATCATTCCATGATCATCATGGATGATATTGTTATTGTCAAGTCTTGCTTTGCTCTTAATCTGCAGTGATCGAAGTTTATGGAATAACTTAGTAGGTATAAGAACACACAAAAAACAAGCAAATTGAAAGACACATTTAACACATTTTCAAAGTCAAAGCAGTGCCCATTGAGGGGTCAGCTTAAAAAATGTGTACTACAGTTAAAGTCTGCCTCCTCTCCCCTGGACTCTCTTCCAGCCAGGATTATCAAGGAGGCCACTGACACTGTTGGACCATTCTTGGTCATTTTTATTAATAGCTACTTAAGGTCAGGTGTGGTCCCCACTGCCCTCAAGCATGCGGTAGTTAGACCACTTATAAAAAAAACCTAACCTCAACCCTTCTCTAATTTCCAACTTTCGCC
>NW_018137572.1:0-450 GCF_001952655.1 Monopterus albus
TCAGTTTTGTCTTGAACAAGGCGGACCGGCCCGTAACACCCTGTTATCGTAGCTTCACCTGGGTGCCAGCTCTCTTTCCTCTTCAGCGGGTTTTCAGTGATGACTGCTGCTCTGCCGATTAAAATGCCCAAACAACTTTTACGGTCCATAAAAACTGTAGAGAAGGAGTTGCCTTATAATCAACAGCTCATCTCTAATCTGAGATGGGTTGTAGGAAAGAGATGAAAAAGACAAATTAGCGAGAGCACATGACTGAGGAAGGATGGCTATTTGGTTGCCATGTCAGCGTTGACCGTTCCCCATGAGTCCTACCATCACTAGCCCCACTGCCTCCACAATGTTCCTGGCTCTCCACATTATCCACCTCCACGTTTCTTGCCTCCCCTTATCCCCAGCTTTACTCACCCAGCCCGCCTTCATCCCCAGCTCCCCTGCTCCTCTTGTCTGTCC
>NW_018137573.1:0-293 GCF_001952655.1 Monopterus albus
TGTCTGTCTTCACCACACACCCACACAGCTTGACCCGATCTGACCCAGAAACACACACACACAGTGTGGTCCATGTTAGCAGTTCAATTTTCAATTTGGGACATAACAAATAGAAAATGGAAAACTGAATTCAGTTTTCTAAAGTAGAATTGTCCAGTTGTCAGACCAGTGTAAAATCAAGATTTTTAACTCATTTTTTCACTTTTCTGTCCACGAAATGTCTGATTTGAAAAAAAAAACAAAACAGAATATTGAAAAATCTGAGCCGATTGAGAGTGTGGGATTTAAGCAGC
>NW_018137573.1:312-450 GCF_001952655.1 Monopterus albus
ATTTGATTGGTCAGCAGTGCTGCTCAGGTCTCTGATTGGCCCGCCTCCATCCAAGGTTCCTAGCAAAGCTTAACCAGTTCTGTTGGCGTTGATCACTTTGTTTGTCTCTTTATGTTGTGGGGTTATAATGTTATGTTT
>NW_018137574.1:0-450 GCF_001952655.1 Monopterus albus
TCTTAGTTTAGTGTACAACCTCATGGTCAGGCTATATGAAGAGCCAGTGGTTCACCAATGACAGCATGTTGTAGTAAAAGGGCCTTTGTTGTTCTCCGTCCTTCTCTCTCAGGCTTTTGTTTCCAATTAGCATCCAGAATCTTTATTTGTGCTATTTGCTTAAGGTAGCCCCTGTTCACTACAAACTATATGTTCTACCTTGGAAATATATGACTACTGAAAGATATTTGTGTTTTCTGTAATATATGATATGAGTCATGACTTTTGGCAGTGCCTGAGAGCATAATCGTTTGTTCAGAGACATGTTCAGTGTTCTTCCTTTGTTAAATTTTGTGTCCTGCCCAAACTGAGTAATTTGGTAAATAATTTACACTGGTTGCATGTATCTTTATTTAAGATGAAGGGTTTAGGTAATACTTGTGCGCAATTATGTCTTCATATAGTGGTTAT
>NW_018137575.1:0-450 GCF_001952655.1 Monopterus albus
AGGCACAGCTTAATCAGCGGGAACAAGGCTCAGCAGCTCACTGGGTGTGATACACCCAGTGTGGTACACAAAGCCAACAAGGCTTTCATGATTTTGGTAAAGCTCCAGCCTGAGCAGCTTCACAGAAACCTGGCTGAGATGTTACAGAGGTCCAGCTGGTTTGTGTTTCAGTCACAGCATGTGGACAAAAAATTCATGCTCTTCATCTGGACATTTCAGCTCCAACAGCTCTACCCATCCTAACATTAAGTCTACAACTCAGTCCTCTCAAGACAAACTTTTGGTGAGGTTTGGGCCTCCGTGTTGCTGAGAAACTCCAGGTTTGACTTTTTGACCAGTGCATCTTGTGTCTCTCGTGCCATGTGTTACGTTTATTGATATAACTTGTGTGATTGTATAATGATTTATACATATTTACTGTATTGACTGTTGATGTTGTGACGACTCTGA
>NW_018137576.1:0-450 GCF_001952655.1 Monopterus albus
AATTCATATTCATATTGAGGAAAGCACAAGCCAAGGGTTTCACTTATTTGTAATTTCTTGAATTTGTAACTCACAGGCAAAATACACACTACATATTTAATATAGCATTTGACTTATACAACAATTTGCGAAAACACATTTTTGCATACAACTTAATTTATGCACAAACATGGACTAATACACATATTACTGCCAGCTGTCTTACCTCATATCTTACCTCATAGTGAAGGCAGGAAAAAGTCTTACCTAATATTTTGTGTTTTAATGTGGTTTTCTTACATTTCCTTGGTGAAAGTAGCAGCAAAAGGACCTAAGTTGAATTTTAGTAAAACAACATTATAAATAAAATTATCAAGAATTAGACTTGCATGTTTCTTTGTTTACATTTATCATTACTTTCTTAAGCGTATGCAATTGCAGGTTAATATTTACGCAACTTACCAGTGTTTC
>NW_018137577.1:0-450 GCF_001952655.1 Monopterus albus
GGGACCAAGCCCGAGGGGTCAGAGACAACGGCTGTACCCAGAGCCCTCACAGCAGGAACCTTCTCAATAAAAAAATGTAAGAAATTATCACACACCTCAACAGAGCCTTCCAGGCAGACAGGCTGTGCAAGATTTAACACAGACCCAATTGTTTTAAATAACACACGTGGATTATGACTGTTTGATACAACAATATCAGACAAATATTCTCTCTTAGCTTCTTTAACAGTCCTTTGATAATTGTGCCAGCAATCCTTTAAAATTTGAAAAGAGACCTGCAGTCTTATGTTTAATACAGTACACTTTACGGCATGCTGGCCTAGCCGCACGAGTCTTGGTGCCAAACCATGGTTCAGGCTTAGCTTTAGGCTGCCAAACCTTTAATGGAGCCACAGAATCCAAAATAGAGCAACAGGAGTAGTAAAACCAGGAACTAAGCTCCTCAGTGTC
>NW_018137578.1:0-449 GCF_001952655.1 Monopterus albus
CCCCCCCCCTGTCTGTGGTCAGGAAGTTTATTCACCTGCTTGACCTGGGTGATGATGACATCAGAGAAGAGGCAGAGCTTCTACGTCTGCGGGAAGATGTGGTGAGGACCATCCGCTTCAATCGACAGTTGGAGGCAGACCTGGACCTGATGGACCTGAAGATTGGCCTGCTGGTGCGAAACAAAGCCACCATACAGGTACAAACAAATGTCTGTGTTCACATGTGAGTCACCACACATGGGTAGACACAAAGATTATGTTAAGAGGATGAGGCACTAAACACTGCATCCCGCTGAAACGTGGGGACAAGGATTCAGTGCTCCCAGAGACATCAGGTTTCTCAGGCCTTTGTCCTGCCATTTCAAAACCTGATCTCCTCTCCCAGTTTCTGAAACCTAATCCCAGTACCCTGATTACAAAAACCTGATCTCCTAGCCAAATTACATCAA
>NW_018137579.1:0-449 GCF_001952655.1 Monopterus albus
ACATGGAACATTTAAAAGAAGCCTCTGATTGTGTTTCTAATAAATGAGAACTGTAGTGTAGTCTGCTGTCGACTCCTCTAAAGCCACACCTGGACCTGTTTCACTGATTCTAACCAGGAAGCATCAAAAGACAAAGAGCAGTCAGGACACCACAGATATTCTCTGGTTGGAGTTCAGTTTTGTTAAAAGGTGATGTCTTAACTTTAGGGAACGCACAAAACTGCAAGACTGTAAATATGTTGAACCCTTTCATACATATCACCCACTACAGTGTGTCACCCACACGCTGCCACCCACTGGTCAGTCACTGTAAGTGCAACAATAATTTATCAAAACCAAGATGAGCGATGGAAAACCAGTAAGTCTGAGTGTCTTATGATATATGTGATTCCTTCTAGAGGAGGAGACGGCTGGAGGTAAACAATAATATGGTAACATCAAGTAACACC
>NW_018137580.1:0-449 GCF_001952655.1 Monopterus albus
TGCACCCAGCTTGAAAGACTTGCTGAAGGCTCTGAGTCTGCTCTACATGCACTATAGTTGAACATGCCAACATTGACACTGAATTCAGAGATAGTACACTACCCTTATCACGTTGAGTCAGGTGAAGAGAACTTCTCTCCCAATTCACAGACAGACCTACTGCCCTGATGTGAGTGAGGATTTGGCAGCTCTCAGAGCTGCTTACTAGAATGTGGGGAACATAAAGGTCAGTCATCGAGGTTAAGGAGGACCTTCACCCCTTTAGACACAGTGATGTCAGGACCACCCTCATGCATCTTGTGAAAATGTGAGGAGCCAGAGAAAGACCAAATGGAAGGAATGTTCCATAATATATCTGACCTTGTAAGGCAAAGTGAAGGAACATCCGGTGCTCCTGGATGAACAGGGACATGGAAGTATGCATCTCTGAAACCCATGGAGGTGAACCC
>NW_018137581.1:0-449 GCF_001952655.1 Monopterus albus
CCCACTGATTAAAGCTGATGTTTCTCTGATTTATCAAATTTTTGACATTTTTGGAAACCCAAGGCTTATTGTTTGGATAAATGAAAATAGGTTTCTGGGGACTGATCATGTTAGGACTTCTGCCAGCACTTCCTCTCCCCCACGATCAGGCAGTGAAGTTGAGCAACAGGGCATGCCAGGAGACGAGCTGCACAACTGTTCACAATCGGCTCATTAACTGTTCTCCATTTAACCCTGGTGCTGGTGTCCTTTCCTCACTAGTTTGTTTTGTTTCTGCCGACCCTACGGTGGCTAATTCATCCCATAAAATTCTGATTTCTCTACCTTGTCTTCTTAGCCTGTGCTCTCCAGCTTTGTTTCAGCATCGCTCATGAGTTGTTGCCAGCCCAGCGCCAGCTCAACTCTCCTGCCTTGCTCCAGTATCACTCCTGAGTTAATAATAATAATAA
>NW_018137582.1:0-409 GCF_001952655.1 Monopterus albus
AAAACCCCGGCATTTCTCCACATTGCCCTCAAAAATAACCGGTTCAGGTATCGGAGGATCTGGGAAAGGACTGGTAGAACGAGTAGCAGATTGATTTTGTTGGGACAACATGATGGATGTGAGTTGTGCTACTTGTTGTGTTAGCGTCGACAGGTCATGTTGCTGCTGCTGCAGTGCCTGAGCCAGTTGAGTGTTTGACGGTGAACTACTTGCACTGGAGTCAGCAGGGTCCATGGTGGCCAGTTCTTTCTGTTAGATCCGCTCGGACACAGAGGTGAGCGAGTCAAAAAAGGACGGACCCAGGTGGCTGACTTCAGTGCAAGTAGTGCTCAGTTTATTTACAGTGATATTTTACAAGGAAGTGAATAACCAGGTGGGACCGGTTGGCGAGCCGCAGAAGGTGAATAAC
>NW_018137583.1:0-449 GCF_001952655.1 Monopterus albus
CACAGACAAGTGGTTTCCCTCTGCTTTGCAAAGACGTGTGGTGTCTTACAGCTCATTCCTTTGGTTTTACAGGCACAACTTTCCTCTGTTGCTGTACGTTCCACACGGTTGTCAGTGTGGCTTCTAAATGCAGCAAACAAAATTAGCAGCTAATGGATGAGCATAGTGAGGCATTTTGCTGGTAAAGGGCCAGATATTCTCTCAGGGGTCTGTGGAGAGCAACAACAGGAGAAAGGACAATACTGGGCTTCATTAACCAGGGGGCCAGGAGCACTACACCAAGTAACACAATAATAATGTTGCTCTGTAAATACACATTTGCTATATTAACAGTGTAATGTCTTGTTTTGTCCCGAACTGAAACTTTCAGTATAACAAAGAAAAGAATCAAACATATTTTTAGACTGATTAATCAACTAATTTTAGCAGCTGTGTACTACATGTACTAA
>NW_018137584.1:0-449 GCF_001952655.1 Monopterus albus
CTTTAGAAAAGCAACTATTAGAATATTGTAGGAAACTTAGTCTAATACTGGAAATGCTATATTGTGAAAAGGGCCGTTTAACCCCATATAACACATAGGTCTACGTTCTAGTCCATCGGGATACTGTAATTACATACGCTGATTTCATTTAATTCCGGTCAAATGTGAGAGATTGAGAAAAGCAACAGCATTTAGTTCAGCCGTACTGGTGTTCACAGAAGACGGAGTGTATGAGAAGTACTTGAACGCCACATTTTTTTTCTGGGCGCACTGCCCTTTGGGTCGTGTAGTTTACTTTAGGCTTTCAACACCAGGAGAGCTCAAAACCACGAACAAGTAGAACGACATTTCCCGTGTTGTCTCTATGATACTGAGGAACTATACTCCCCTTTTCTTGAAGTACTTGACTGAATGCACGTAGACATACAACTTCTGATAATGTTTTGAGC
>NW_018137585.1:0-449 GCF_001952655.1 Monopterus albus
AAAATCTTGAATCTTGAAAGCAGCATGCAGTTAATCTTGAACAAGCCTATACCCTTTTTTACGCGATATAAACCGTGGGCGGGACTGTGTTGGTAACTTATTTCCCCTATTGAAAAGACTGCCAGGCGCTCGTGTCTTGCTCCCTACAAATCCCATTTCCTTTAAAGGTGGCACGGACCCAACGCCCCATAGGTGCCCAATGTCCTAGTCATAACCATATAGAATAAGCTTATACCTAGGCGTGTAGCTGATAAAGCTTGTCGGTGTGACGCATGTCCTGCTCCCCCTTGAAAGCTTTACTCGGGACATATAAATATCCATTCCTCCACCACGCAACGGTGCCATCGCGTTGAACAGAAGTGCGTTACGGCTAATATAGCCTACCCAAAATGTCGACGGAAGGGGAATATGACTGCGTAGTTATCGGGGCCGGTATCCAGGGCTCCTTC
>NW_018137586.1:0-449 GCF_001952655.1 Monopterus albus
GCAGGGAGCCAGCAGTGAGAATCAGGGGAACAAGTCTGAACTGTCCACAGATTGTTTTAGATTAAGAGCTGCTTGGTGAAAGATACTGTGCCGAAATCAACCGCTGAAGCCCAAGACATGTCAGCTGAAGCTTGAAACTTTGCCGAGAATCACAGGAACGTTGAACGAAACTTTGATAGAAGGAGATCGTGTGAGGACATGATCAGGCTGTTTGCAGGGCTGGTTTGACCTCATCATTACTGGATGTGTTTTGGAGTGTTTGTGGTTGTGTATGACCTAAATGTGGCCGACACATCTGTTGTGACATTTATCTACAGGAAATCCACCAGACTTCATAGAAAAAACAGCGGTTTTACGGAGAGAAGTTTAACAGTAAAATAAAAATAATGTTTAGACTGATAAGATTTAATTTATCCGCACAAACAACTGAGGAAATAGCAATAAAAACA
>NW_018137587.1:0-449 GCF_001952655.1 Monopterus albus
TGTCCAAAGTTCAGACCTAACAACACCTGTAATATTCACTCATTAACATGCACCATCTTTAAGAGAAGTATAAAAACAGCAATTTGTGGTTTTAAGTGGTTTCATAAACGATGTATCCATCTGCCCTGCACTTCTGTTCAGCAACTCCAGCTATAGTGTGGGTTACCAGTTTAAGGGCAGGTTTGATTTGGCCTGTGTCATGGCACAAGGGTACCAAACATGTCAATCTCACTGGGGCAACAAGACTTCAAGAGGTTGCACAGTCGCTATGAGCATCTGTTATACACAGCATGTTCATGGGTGAGCTTTGGTGGTGTTGGTGGGTGTGGGTCTTTCAATTTGCACAGAGCCAGGCTAGCTGTTTGCTTCCAGCCTTTATGCTAAGATAATCCTGTCTTGACTCCGGCTCTGCACTGGCCACACACACATGAGACTCATATCTGTCTTCT
>NW_018137588.1:0-449 GCF_001952655.1 Monopterus albus
CTGTAAGGATTAGAGAAGTCAGTGCCAGACATGCTGAAAATATTTTTTCCTGTCTAAATGTGTAGGAATAGATGATGTATTGCACTGAGATATCATTTCAATATTTGATCCTTCACTTTAGCCTGTGGTTACCAGGCCATCTCAAACATCAATGACGGCTCCACAGAGCCTGACAATGGAGTATGCAGTGGACTCTTCTGTTCAACAGTTCAATGTTGTGAGTACTAATTTCTAGCTATAACTCAAACAGCTGTGAGCATCATGACCCTGGTTATATTCAAACCCATTCTCTTCCTCCACCTTCCAAACTGTCACTCTTTCAGACAGACTCATGTCCACAGTTTTGTGCATACATTGAAACATGTTTATTATGATTCTATTAATGCAGACGTTTGCTTTTTAAGATAACTGACAGGCTCTTTAACATGATGAACAGCCGCAATCCCCAT
>NW_018137589.1:0-449 GCF_001952655.1 Monopterus albus
AAAAAATAAAAACAAACTCTGGTCAGCATGACCCTTACTATTTCAAGAAAGTAATAAATAATAAGTAAGTAATAATACAAATGCTTTCATCATAACCTTTTGTCTTATTTTGATTTACAGTTGCACCAATGGTATCCATAATTGGAGCTGACAAAAATTGGTATGTGGGTCAAGAAAATGTGAAGTTGTTCTGTGGTGCCAAAGCCAATCCACCTGTTCGTCATTTCTCGTGGATCAGGTCAGTATCACCAGAATATGCCTTGTGGAAAAAGGTTCCAGTTCAAAGATCATTTATCTTTCTGAAGATTTGATCCCTGAGAGCAATATTTGAGTAGATTTTCTTCTGACCAGTGAAGATAGGTGTAGCAAGAATGTCATAATAACTGCAAACAAAGTACAAACCATATTCATACACCTCTACAGCTGAATGCTGAAGCTAATGCAGAAGT
>NW_018137590.1:0-449 GCF_001952655.1 Monopterus albus
TGACTGTTCACTGGAGTCTGTTCCTATGTCTATCAAATAATCATTTACTTTCTATAAAATAATGGTAAAAATGTCTTGTCTGGAGCCAGTGTATTTTTATACTGTAGATCAAACAATTAATTAAGCAAATAATCAACAATTAATCCACAAAGTTAATCAATGAAGAAAATAATAGTTACAGCCCTACAGAGAAATTAGGTGATAGGGACACAGTTATGTCTGTATTTATTAAATCTACCTGAACATAAACAGCAGCTCTGGTGAAATTCTATCTTTATAGATCCACTGCCCTGTTGCTGGAGCAACATCTGTGTTGCATCATTGTATCATAATGCCCAGGTTGTATTAACATAAAAATCATCTTTGTACATATGCACTAGAATTTTATGTCATGATCTCTCTCAGCTTGCTGTCTTCTTTGAAAGCGATTCATCATGAGAGGCCACATC
>NW_018137591.1:0-449 GCF_001952655.1 Monopterus albus
TTGTGGTCTGGTATTTGTGAGAACTATATGGACCAGCTCAAGCACGAGTACATCATCTGCTCTAAACCAAATCACCTGAACGTACAAATGTATAATGACTTCTTGAGCATTCGAACAAGCCATATCAAAAGCATTTCCCCAACAGAAAAGGATTGAGGACCACCTTGACAGTAACAACATTAATTAAAGGGGGACATCTGAGGGTCGTAAGATTTTTATTTCCTTTATTACATCCCTTTAAACATTAAAGACCATTTTCACAATAATGCAAAAAACCAAAATAATAAAAATCATCAACAATTAATGTTTGATTTACAACTATAAATCAACAAAAACTGTTTTTCATCATCAATCTATGCTTGGTGAATTGGTGGGCCTGTAAGTCCAAGCATCCGTAGCTCTGATGAATTTTAAATTGCTCTCTCTGGTGGGAATGAAGAACCCCCCCC
>NW_018137592.1:0-449 GCF_001952655.1 Monopterus albus
AGAGCATTATCTAGCCAGCATGATTCACAGTTATCAGTTTGCTAAGCCAAGTCAGTAAATAAAGTGTGCAATATACTCAACAGAGAGCATTTCAAATGAGATTCATGAGAGATACTGACCTCGCTGAATTTCCCTTACTGTGATCAAGTACTTTTGCTTCCAGAAAAAGAGCCTACTGTAATGCTAGTGTCATACAATGTCGAGTGTGATAAATGCCTGTGGTAATACCTGTGATGAAAGATAATGTATCAACAAGAACTGTGTTAGAATGAGCTTTTCAACTTGGTTACAGATCTCCTCTTGATGTGAGAAGTTGCAAAGCTTGGTGGCTGACATGTCAAGTGGCACTTTGTCGGAGTTCAGAACAACAAAATGCCATACTGGAGGCAAGCTCTCCTCCTCCAGCATGCCCTCCCCCAGCTTCCACCCAAACAAACAAAAAAAAAAAA
>NW_018137593.1:0-449 GCF_001952655.1 Monopterus albus
TAGGTACATTTAAAAGATTTATTTGGGGGATTTATCAAGAGGCAAGGCTGCTCTGGGGACTTGGAGAGGTGCAACAGGTGGTGGAATGCAATTAAGTTTTGGGTGCAACCTTAGAGCCAACAAAGGTCAAGGCCAGCAGGGTCTAGGAGCGAGTATTTGTGTATTCTTGTTGTCCGATAGTTGAAATGAGGAGACCTAGGAGTGGAGGAGTGGTGTCGTTGGAGCAGAAAGGGAGAGTGGCATAATAGAACTGGGAGGATGGTCAAAACAGAAATGTATGCATAAGCACAAATGAAAACACCAACACAGCTAGCCCAAAAAACAACTGAGTTCAGAGAACAAATTCACAGAAGTCTTCAGGGAAAGGCAGAGCTACAGACAGTTTGGCAAACTAAATCCAGTAGTCAACTCCTTGACACATCGTGAGTTGTTTTCAACCCAGTGTTTTT
>NW_018137594.1:0-448 GCF_001952655.1 Monopterus albus
TGGAAGGACAAAGGAAGGAACAGGTCAGTAATGTGATGAGAGAGAAAAAACCTAACATTTCTTATTCACCAGGTTCTGAGTTGAAATTTCCAGTCTGCATTAAACGTCTAAAAAATCCCATAAAGCAGGGGTTCTCAAACTTAACATTCAAAGGTCCAAATCTGATTTCTATTCAAGTTCAAAGGTCTTGATTGATCACTGATAAGCAAATGACTTTTATTAAACTTGCTTATAACTTACCAGCAACATACATTCATGGGCCACTTTATTAGGTACTGTCATGGCTAGAATGTGATACAGACTAAATTAATTCAGACAAATCATCCCAATTTAAGTAATCATTTAATATTACAATTATTCTGAACAGAGTAGTAGTTAAATAGGTAATCTGGTAGTTAGGAAACAGGGAACGGAATCACTACTCCTGCAATGGGATAGATAAAGTATT
>NW_018137595.1:0-448 GCF_001952655.1 Monopterus albus
AGTTCACTTCTTGTCTCACTGCAGTAAAAATCAAGACTTGGTACCTTTGCACTTAACAGCAGTCACTTTAGTTTGAAGTAAGTGATGATGCAACAGTTTGATTTTTGTGAAAAGCAAATACAAAGCTCATAGCAAACAGACTTTAGAATAATACTTTCACCACATGCTAATGCACTGTTACATTAACTTAAAAAATGTTAAACAGTAATTGTGTCATGTGAAAACTCTGGACACTATTAAGTCAGTATTTGGTATTTGGCTTTAGCAGACAGCATGGCTTGCAAACGCTTTTTGTACGCACGTTTAAGATCAACCCACAGGTTGATGTTTGAGTCGGGGGGCTGTGAGGGCTGCTTCAAAGGCTTCAGCATGGTGCCGTGCCACCAGGGAGGTTTTTGACTACTTCTATAATCTATGATATGGGTTTCCCCTGAGGCTTCCACCCCTT
>NW_018137596.1:0-448 GCF_001952655.1 Monopterus albus
ACAAATAACTCAGTACTGTCAGAAACTGGCTTTAGAATGCACTATAGGGTTGAGAAACAGATTGTATCTAAATCATTTCTTGTCTTTTCCTAGAACCTGGCTACTATGAAGATGGATGTTTCGGCATTCGTCTTGAAAACGTGGTCCTTGTTGTACCAGCTAAGCCCAAAGTAGGTCGTTTTAACTTATGTTTTGCTCATAGTATATTGGTAACCAGTACCTAAAGGGTATAATACTCATGATTTTCTTAAAAGTTAGCAGTGTTTTAATTCAGAAAATCATGATTTTTGAGTTTTGTCATCTGTGTGTGTGTGTAGTACAACTACAGAAACAGAGGGAGTCTGACATTTGAGCCTCTCACTCTGGTTCCTATTCAAGTGAAGATGATGAACACAGAGCTGCTCACCCAGAAGGAGGTAACACTGATGCAATTATGTTCAAAATATTG
>NW_018137597.1:0-448 GCF_001952655.1 Monopterus albus
TGTCCCATCCCGAACCTGCTCTGCCTTTATTCTCTCTCCTCCACCCGGTAACCCGTTCCTTATCCAATGAGTAAACTCCTTTCTGTTCCACTTCCATGTATGTCTGAATAGTGGGTCCACCAGTTACCTGCCAAACTTAACACAGAGTTGAGGTGGGTATATTTGTTTCTGGTGCAATTGTCAAAAAATAGTTTAACTGCAAAGGTAGTAATCTATTGTATGGACTAATTTATCATTCACTAAGATGTGATTAAATAGTTTTGTACTTGATCATAATTTTGTAAAACTGCACAATTTACAGCTACACAAGAAAAATGTATTTCTTCCTGAGTGATCTTAGATTTCTCGCTTGCTGTTCCCTCTCCAGGAGTTGTCAGCTTGACATTGAACAAGAGGCAGATTATTCCCTGGACAGCAGAAGCGGAACGTAACTGAGTACATTTTTTTC
>NW_018137598.1:0-448 GCF_001952655.1 Monopterus albus
AGTCAGATTATTCCTACAGATACAGATTCATGTATAAACAATTCAATACATGATACACATCTGTTAAATTTATGTAAGAGCCAATCACTTTGTTCTCAGGGGTATTTAGATGCATTTACATACAGTAAATACTTTCACAGAACAATGCTATCATTCATGTGGAGGTGTGTTTGTTTGCACTTGGTGACAGTTAAGTCAATATTCACTCTGCTTTTAGCTGTTTTTGGTCTCCACCGACTCATAAAGGAAGTCTCTGACTCTTTAGCTGCTTAAAGCTCCTGTATGTTGACTTGATGCTGTCTGCTTCTGCTCAAAGTCAGACTTGTAAGGGTGAATTTACACAGACATTTGCCCTGCATGAACAAAACAGCTCTTCTCATTTATTTGAATAGGGGAAATGCAGTATGCAGTGGGGACAGCGTCACGGAGGATCCCGCAAAAAAAAAAA
>NW_018137599.1:0-448 GCF_001952655.1 Monopterus albus
TTTTTAGGTACTAATTCAAAATAGAAAAAGAAAACTCCAGTCTTTTCCAGCTCCTTTGTTTGCTGTCTAGTTCAGTATCCACTCCTGAGAATGGTCCTCAGATGAGTTCAGTAAGTCTCACTCATAATGAAGGTAGGGGTTTGCTCTCAGTTATTTAACTGAGCCTGCAGAGGAGAGAGAATAAAACTAAATCATTTACAACTTAAAGAAGAACATGGTACTGAATGAAATGCTGTCATTGCCTTTCTTTTGATTACATGCAGTCTTACCTGACTTCCTACGCCGTATGCACACAAATAACAAAACCAGTATCAGTAGAGCGCCCGCTGCAGAGCCCGCTATGATCAGGGTCAGGGTGAGAGACATATGTCCTAGGGAGAAATGACCACATTGGTAATTATACAATAGGCATATGAACTATGTGTATGATGACTGATCAGAAAGAAAG
>NW_018137600.1:0-448 GCF_001952655.1 Monopterus albus
TATGGCATCACCCAGTTTGACAACATCTTGTTCGCTATTCTCACCGTCTTCCAATGTATCACCATGGAGGGCTGGACTGACCTGCTCTACTATGTATGTACCACTGAACAGTGTTTGGAACACTCAGTGACTACCTTATTATGAGGGCGTGTCTGTAGAAAACTATGCATGCAACACAGCAATGAAAAGTATTTAAGGAACTAGTTATTGTTGTAGGGATATTAGGAATGGGCTACTGGGTCTTCAGTGAGTTAGTAAGGTGCAGGTCTCTGTGCCAGTAGGTTTATGTGGCAATGGAAAGGATCATTCAAGTGAAGATGATCATAACCTAGAATGCAAAACTCATCAGTCTTTGTCATGGATGAGTTGCATCAGCAAGCACTTTAGCCAATTCATTACATTCAGAGAGATCGTTTTACTGTACTGCTTGTTTTACATGTGGACCCTA
>NW_018137601.1:0-448 GCF_001952655.1 Monopterus albus
TTAAAGGACATATCCTGGTCAAAAAGCGTATCGAGATAGTTTTGTGCTGTAACGGTGTTTCTTCCAAAGAAGAAGGGACCATAAACCTTGTCCTGAGACACAGCACAGAACACGTTCACCTTAGGGGAATCTCTTTCATGCTCAACTGTTTCATGTGGGTGCTCTGTTCCCCAAATACGCACATTGTGACGATTGACTGTGCCACTCAAGTGAAAAGTCGCTTCATCACTAAAAATTAAACGTGAAATGAAGGTTTTGTCTTCCATCATCTCCAGAATCGAATCGCAAAATTCCATCCACTTCCTTTTGTCGTCATTGGTAAGTGCCTGAACAAGCTGTAGTCTGTATGGTTTCAAATGTAGAAGTCTTCTTAGCACACGCCAGATAGTAGATTGAGGGATCGTAAGCTCATGGCTAGCTCAATTTGTGGACTTCTGCGGACTCCTCT
>NW_018137602.1:0-448 GCF_001952655.1 Monopterus albus
ATCAGATGACACCACCTTGTAAATCTTCAACGACTCAGATGAAGTCAGAGTCCAAATCAGCGAATAACCTAAAGAGTTCTGCCTCTCCTTTGTTCAGTTGAAGTTGTCATTGAAGTGTTCATTTTGTCTCCAAGTTTTTGTATTTAATTAATTTTTGTCAATTATACACTTGCATCACTGCAACAAGTTTTTCTTAGTTATTGATGTTATTTTTATTTTGGAGTTTCTTATGTTTGCAAGCAGGGCAAGACTCCCATCTGATGTGTCAGCACCAATTTTAAAGCCAGCTAAAGTTTTATAGATGACTTTTGTAGACAAAGTTTCAGTTAAGTTTTATTTCAGCCAAACTGTGTGTTAAGCTATAGAAAATGCCATTAGAAGAATCCAGTGGTGATCAGTGTTAAATTAGATGTTGTTCCTTCAACACAGCTCAAAAATCATGCACAGA
>NW_018137603.1:0-448 GCF_001952655.1 Monopterus albus
ACAAAACCCAGTGGAGAAATCTGAGCATGCAAACTCAGAAATAATGCATGGCCAGGATTACGCTCCCAAATCTGATTGTGCACATGCAAATGCTGAGTTACAAATTGAATAGTGCTTGAAATGTGGTTTGTACACTCTCTAATATGTCAGCAGGGATTTACTTCCATAAAGATCACTGATTGAATCAACAAATGAATGAACAGATAAGTAAATAAATCAAAAAGGACACTTTACTGGTTTAGGAAACTAATGGCTTTTTACATCGATGGAGCACCAAACCATTTCAGAATAAAATTAAAATAATGACATTGTGAGATACATAATCATCTGAATAAATACAAACAAGATGTGTATGTGACAACATGTCAAAGTGAAACAAAGACAGATTTTGTAAAAATTACATTTTGAATTGCCTGTTTGTTTGCTGGTTAATACTGCTTATTTTGTT
>NW_018137604.1:0-448 GCF_001952655.1 Monopterus albus
TTCTCCACCAATGACAAGATGTGCAATATGTTCCGGATCAGAAAAAGGTCAGATAAATGAAGAATAACAAAGATCTCATAGCTTCCTTTTATTAGTTTCTAATTTCTTTTAAAAATGTATTCATTCAGAAATATTTAATGGTCATTTCAAATTTTATTAGAAAATTGAAGGCTAAAGTTTTTTATCTATTCACTCATTTATTGACCATATATTTAGTCATTGTAAATGACCTCGTGCGGCCCACCTGCAGTACCTTCATGGCTCACCAGTGGGCCGCGGCCCACTCTTTGAGATACACTGGCCTGGAGACTGCAGAGGGTGCTGAACAGATTGCAATGTTTGAGTCAGGGTTGTACCTGCAGGGGAGTCATAGATAATGTCAACATTTTTTATGTACACAAGTGTGTATATAATTTTTTTTATCAAACAACCAGATATTTCCTATAAG
>NW_018137605.1:0-448 GCF_001952655.1 Monopterus albus
CCCACAGGGAATTCGTCCCCTACCTGTCAGTGTTCCTCCCTTGCATTATTGGCATAAAAATCCATTTTTGAACTGAGGAAGTGTTCAGGGTTAGTGTGATCATTTGTTTCCCAGTGTTTGTTTCTTCATGGTAAAATCAGTGAGCTAACAGTTTGTGTTGTTAGCTGAAGCAAATGTCAGCGGGGGAGAGTGGGAGCAGCACAGGGCTCTAGTGGGCCTGCTAAAGCCTTTCATCTGAGTTAGCCCACATCATTAGGAGCCTGCCACGTTAGCTTTTTGGTGTATGCAGTTGGATTTGTGTGCTTGTCTGAGGCTGTGTGGGCAAGAGGGAAGATGTCCAAAACTTTGGTAATATGTGTTACAGTTTCACTGAGTTTGGTCTTGATGAGTTTGTGTATGTTAATATTTGTAGTGTGCAGATGGACTATACACTGGCCACTTTATTAGG
>NW_018137606.1:0-448 GCF_001952655.1 Monopterus albus
AGTTCAAGCAAATATTGTAGTGAAACAGCATTTTGTAACATGGGCTGAAAGGATATGTGAGAAAGGCATGTTCAGTACCTATGACAAAGCTCCCCCAGAGGAGGGAGCTGTAAGATTGTATATTAAACAAGCAGCTCGCTCAGCTGCTAAAGCACGTCTGCGTGACAGTACAGCGTCTTTACTACATAAACACAAAACAGAAGCTAAAGTTAAACACTGTGAGACATTTCTTCAGGACTGTCTCTGTTTTTAGGCTGAATTTGAAAAAAGTCAGAAAACCACAGCCAGTGGAAAGGAATCGCACATGTCTGCTTCTTTCTCCGGTGACACACATGCAGAGAGAAAGCAAGTCTCACAGACGCATACACATACAGATAACACCTCCCAGGAATCTCAAGGTCACTTACAGACTGTCTCACCACCTCCTCCCTCTCGAGCTTCTTTGCAG
>NW_018137607.1:0-448 GCF_001952655.1 Monopterus albus
CTATACACTGTGAACAGCGTTCCTATAAACCGTGCTCCCTGTTTTCTCTAAGCATACACTCGACCGCGGTGAAAATGTACATTCCTAGTGTGACGAGTCTGCTGCCGCTGCTGTGCGCCACGGCGGTGTTGACGGTCGAGTGCTGTGTGCTGAAAAGAGCGAAAGGTCTTACGTCTGAGACATTCGAACCTGTCACCATCGTAGCTACGATGGGCAACGCTGTAAAGCTGCCGGGTTACTTGGAGAGTCCCACTACGCCTTTCTATAAAGACGATCGGGCCGTGTACCCTAGCGAGCACCTGTATGAGCTGACGACGACCCCGGCGGGATATCGAGTCAACATTCGCCTTCTCACATGTACCGACGAAGGCGCCTATAGGATAGGAAGCGAGGCTTTCGATCTGAGCGCAAAGGCCAACGACACCTGCGGTATGTTCTACTACACCGT
>NW_018137608.1:0-448 GCF_001952655.1 Monopterus albus
AACATCACCAAACAGTCTTCCTGCAGCAAAAGTTATCCCATTTTTTTTCAAGTCAATATGAAGCCAGAGCCACTTTCACTGTTAAAGATAATGTTTAGCCATGAAACTTCTCAACTCAGTGGAGGACAAAAAAACAGAGCATTTTGTTTAAGGGTGTAAAGGGCAGGAACCAAGTAATTCTAAACAAGAAGGATTCTGGCTAAAAGGACCCAAATGCAGACAAAGTAGGGCTTGACAATTAGGTCAGATTTAATCAGGACAGACACTGAAAACCAAAAGACTGCAATACATAACCCCACCCCCAACTCAAAACTTAAACCTGACTTAAAGCAAAAACGGCTCTTAAAACAAACTAAAACCTACAGTGTAGGAGCAGTTAGAATAACCTAAAAATAGAGGTAGTGAAAATAACAGTCAAATAGTCAAAGTTTCAAATGAAATGCCCTGG
>NW_018137609.1:0-448 GCF_001952655.1 Monopterus albus
AAATGAGGTTCTCTTCCAATGAGACTACCTGCTCTACTATACTGATTAATGTGCATCTGTGTGTGTCTGTGTGATGAGTAAGACTAAATCTGGGTCAGCTCAGGTGGGCAATCATCAGCCAAATCCTGCCAGTTTGTTACTGTGCCAAGAAACAAGAGAAAGAAAGAGGTAGACAGGCAGTTTATGACTGTGGTGACACAGTAGCACTGTAGTAGAAGGCAGCTAATTGCATTAGCCTGAGTCTTTTCCTGGAATGCAGCTTTTACAGTGGCGGCATCCTCCATGTGTTTCCACCTAGCTGTGTGATGAATAACAGAGTGGATGTGACCTCTTTTTCAAAAGTATCATGAACTCTGCTCACACTTTTAGGCTCAGCCACAGTGTGTTATCAGTCATTTATTTTCCATAAATTAAAATCATATCAGCCCTGCGATGGATTGGCAACCTG
>NW_018137610.1:0-448 GCF_001952655.1 Monopterus albus
GTGTGTGTGTGTGTGTGCCTTTGTCTGTGTCTGCACATGTGCAAAGTGACTTGTGTGTGTCATGTGCTGTTCCCTATGCCATCCTGCTGCCAAAATTCACATGCCACAAGAGCACCACTTTGAAGGGGTTTATCAGATGGGAAATTCATGTCAGGCCCTGAATCCCTTCTCTTCCTCCTCCATTCCCACACATCACATACAGATCCAAAACTGTCACTGGAGATTTATTGCCTTCACTATAGGATGTAGTCATATCACATATACACACACAATGACAACAATCAGTAGCTTTGTGCAGGAAGTGTGAAAATGGAGATAGACTTTGAACAGAAGTCAGTCACTGCCTGTAAACAAAATGCACTGTGGGCAAGAATCTCATCAAGAGCAGCAGTACTGTAAGAATGAATTCCTAGATTGCCAAGATTACTCAAACAACTTCAGAGCATGA
>NW_018137611.1:0-448 GCF_001952655.1 Monopterus albus
GGGAGTGTTGTTTGTCAAACCTGCAGTTCCTTTCTCTCATGGTTAGAGCACAAAGAAACAGTATGATGAATGTCTTCTGAGGATTCACAGTTTTTGTCCTTTTTGGACTAACTATTTATTTAATCATTATTGCCATTCAACATTTAAATGTAATGTGAACTTCCTACCATAGTTTGTATTTCCTTGCTAGTATGGTGGCCCCTAAGGACAAAGCACATAAAAATCTCCCTCCAAATCCAGAAATGCATCAAATACCAAAACACGCACAGATAAAGAAAACAAACAACACAAATTCATACACCAGAGGTGTTTTGGGATGAGAAGGTTGGGCTCAGTTTGGTGAGCAGCAATGTCCATAGTTTATTTATCACTGGATCTGTTGAAAGCAATGTTTTGAAATATGTTTTCATCCGTTTTTCAAAAAATGTTAGGGTGATTTTTATTTTAT
>NW_018137612.1:0-448 GCF_001952655.1 Monopterus albus
CAAATCAAAAGAGTGCTACACATCTCTGACTTGTACAGATGCTGTATGATGTTCCATTCACAAAGCATAACAGAATAGAGAAGATAATACTTATTTAAAATTGTCAATTCAAATTCGATGATTTATTTAGATTCATGCTAAAAGAAAATTCTCAGCAGGTTGATTTCTGCATGTTGGCCACCGATCAGGTCTGTCTCAACAACTGCACTTTAAGTTCCCATTCACGCATCTCTAGGTAATATGGGTATGCCCCACATCAAAAAAATATAGGTACAAAGTAAACTTAAAAAGCCCATGTCATGCTCTTTTTCAGCTATTTAATGTTTTATCTTGGGTACCTTTAGGTTAGCTTTGCACCTATCATAACTTCAAATAGCCCGTAATTATTTCAAAATGATAAAACCGGAGAGCCTCTTTCTAAAAACATGAGGATAGTTCATGAACGCAA
>NW_018137613.1:0-448 GCF_001952655.1 Monopterus albus
TGTCTTTTCTTTAGGTGCTAACACATTGCAGTCTTCTTTCTGACTGTAAAATCAAGTGCTCCCAAGCTTCAGATGACTTTGGCCGTCCATTTTTCTCTGCTGTAACCTCCGCCGTTTTTAACACGCCTCACTAATGTAGTCACCAGTCGCTGACCCGGCTGTCTCACACAGCTAGGTGACTACACCCAACTAATGGATAATTAAATTCCTTGCCAGCTATTTTTATTATCGATTTTTATTGATTTTATGGATTAGTTGTTGCAGTCCTATAATAAACTGTAAAATAACACAGGTTAAATAATCCAGTTAATAATCCCAGTCCCAGCCATTTACAGTCCTCACTCTCTCTAACCTGGCTCCAGTACATAAGATTTAAATAACATGGCGGAGTACACTCCCCCCCCCCAATCAGACTGCATTAGCTGAGACTCACCTGTATGAGCTGCAC
>NW_018137614.1:0-448 GCF_001952655.1 Monopterus albus
AGCTGGTTTTGTCCTTCACCTACCTGACAGACTTCTTCCCTCCTCCTGCTCACGTCTGATGTCGATACTGATGCCATTCGCTTCTTGCTGCTCAGTGTGGGTTATCTCTACTCTGATTCATTCCTTCCTGCCTCACTCCTGACAGCAGCCACTCCATTCTGTACTGGCCCAGCAAGAACCCACCTGAATGTTGGCACTGCTCTGTTCAGCTCTCCTGTTTCTTCCTGATCACAGACTGAGTTGTCTCCAACCCAGCGACAGCCCAGCTGACCTGTTTTGTTCCACGTCACAACCCTGAGTCAGACCTGAGTCAATTCCAGCTGGGCTATACTCAGTTCACTGGTCTGTTTCTGCATTACACCTGCCTCCTTCTGGTCCTCCCAGTTCAATCCTCACTCCACGCAGAAATCTACTGCCAGCTCACCTGTAAGATTTGAGTCTTATAGAC
>NW_018137615.1:0-448 GCF_001952655.1 Monopterus albus
ACCAAGTCTTAACCCTCAAAAAGCCCTTTAAAGCAACGTCTTCCAACCTAAGTGACAATATACAGTATGTCGTTTGCTCCTATTATAGACCCATAGGTTCTTTACATCGGCACACTTTGAGCAGACCTTTGTCAGCAAGGTAACAGTCATATGTGTACATACATCCATTGCATCAGTAAGTGCACCAGACCATCATTATAGAGACAATCATGAACACATGGTTGTCATTATGTAGCTGCTCCCATTTTTATTTAAGCAGTTAAGCTACTTGGTTAGTTTTAGAAAAAGATGGTTTGGGTTAAAATATCCTTCATAGTCATGGTTACAATTCTAAATTTGCAAGTAAAAAGTACAGCTTATTTATCCACCCCAAACCTTCTCCTAATGCAGACTTTGTTACATAACACCCTCCTTTGCTTGTGTCATCTTACAGTCCACAAAACCATAA
>NW_018137616.1:0-448 GCF_001952655.1 Monopterus albus
AGGATTTACCCATCACTGTTTACACCTTCAATTTTGATTTTACACCCCATCCCAACTTTTTCTGATTTGTAGAAACAAGGGAGCAGTTTTCTTGTGCAGAAAGCTGATTGTATGGATGTGAGTGTGCCTCCTGATACAAGTCCATATAACATCTTGTGGAGCCTGTTACTGCAGCAGATTAATGACTGTGGCTTTGGAATTACATGTTCAGCTATCACATATGGCTGTCCACATACTTTTGGCCATATCCTAGGGTGGTTGCCATATGTGTTTGGTTGAATAAATAAAGTTTCACTTTGTAAAAGATCAAATTTAATCTACTTTTCTGAACATGAGATGACAGAGTTTTGCAGGTTAATGGGAAAATGACGATTCCCTGAAAGGCACAAACTGAATCAAGTGTCGCACTGATGTACTGAACTGAACCCAATATGTGTGATGAGCCTAT
>NW_018137617.1:0-447 GCF_001952655.1 Monopterus albus
TCTGTCTGTGTGCAGTGTGTGTTTAAACCCTGAGAACCAGGTTCACATGTTTCTGAAGATCTTACTGTCTGACTCTTCCTCTGTCTGGTTGTGATTTTATTTCTGAATCTAAACTTGGTCTTCTCATTTGAAACCAAACAAAGCCTAAACAGAAAGTGAAGCAACCGCAGAGACACTCAGATGTTGTCAGTTACAACTCCTCACACAGGAAGTGACACTGAGACAAAGATGGCTGCCACAACACAGCAGCAAGTGTGTAGATGTGACGTCAGAACTTCCTGCTGTCTGTCACCTGAGTAATGATGTCGGCCAGAGTCAGGTCACCTGTTGGCTGCAGGCCTCAGGTCTGTAGTTATAACCAGTAGGGTGGTGTTTGTGATGCTCTGTGGTTCATGAGATGTCAGCTGTATAAAGTCTGCTGTTGTTAATGAATGCATTGGCCTGTGG
>NW_018137618.1:0-447 GCF_001952655.1 Monopterus albus
CAATAGATCAGTGAACATTTTCAAAAAATAGTCTGACCATTAGTATTTTATATTGGGTGTGTGTCATAAGAACTACATTATACATGATTTCTGCTGTGTTTTAATCACTATATGCTATTTAATGTGTTTTAAACTTTCAGAACAGAGACCTGTGAGAAACTGGCTGTGTATAGGCCGGAAGGACATGACTTATTTTTTCCTGGGTACTCTGTGTCTTGTGATATGTTCAACCACATGTTGTTCCAACAACAGCCTGCTATAAACTGTGAAGATAGACAGGCGTGACAGCTTGTTTAGTGTCTAAGGAGTTATCAGGGCAATCCCCTTCAACTTCTGTTTTTCTTTTTAAATCTACTTTACAACTTGATTAACGCCTGGGTTGCGTTCTCAGGGAGCTCCCTTTCTCCTGTATATTGTAACGTTTAGACTAAGCTCATTCAGACAGCT
>NW_018137619.1:0-447 GCF_001952655.1 Monopterus albus
GCATGTCTTGTGATGAATTGTGTTACAAAGCCTACCCACAAACAATTAATAAACTGAAATGAGCAAATTTAACTTTGTGTGTATAAGCTGTCAGAGGTCGACTGTGAGATGTTTGATGCTGAACTAAATCTCCAGAATAATAACAAATTGATTAAAGTTTTTGTTTGTTTGTTTTGCAAACACACCTTTCTTTTTTTTCCTTCAATCATTTTTTTATGTGTTTCTTGAATCAGAACCAAACTGAATGTGGAATTTGGAAACACTATGTTTATGTGTATGGATTGTAGAGTCTGTATGTTTGCATTTATGCAACCTGATGTGCATGTGTGCATTTGTTCCAAGAACGCAGTACGTGTGTGTAATGTGGCCTCAGGGCTTCAACGAGGGCTATTACCAAGAGAATACCCCTAAAGGCAGATATCTTCAGCCAAAAGGAAAACATGGATC
>NW_018137620.1:0-447 GCF_001952655.1 Monopterus albus
AGTAGCAGGTCAAACATAGATTTACGTAGAGAACATGTCAGACTTCAGCCCAGGACTCAGTACTCACACAGTCTGAAGCACAGAGCTCTGACCTCCATGGCGTCTGGCTGCTGTCTGAGCTTCGGACTAAAATACAACTTATTGTTAAGCTGACAGCTTCCTCTTCCTGTCTAGTTTATGTCTGATGATGGTGCTGGGGCCAAAGTGACAGCAGAGACACCACGTGTCAGTCTTTGTGTAACACAAAGCCATTAAACAGGGATCAACCATCCCTGATGTTCTGGATGGTTTAGGCATCGTTATGCAAGTCTGGCCTTTTTCCTTTTAGGGTGTTCTCATTTGTTTACCTCTGCTTCCTGAAGTGTCTGTGCATCTTGTCTTATACAGGATGACAACCTAAACCAGAGGTAAACATCTGTCCTTCCATGTCTAGAAGGACAGATGTTC
>NW_018137621.1:0-447 GCF_001952655.1 Monopterus albus
GGGTTGTAAAACACAATGCATCTACAGTACTGTGAGAAAAAGCATGGCATCTCATAAACAATCTCTTACTGTAGTTACATTAGACCACATGAAGACACAGGCTATACAGTAGGTGTAGGAAACATTACAGTAGCTCATCATGTAGATTCATCTCAGTCATGTTGTGGTTATATTGGTTGGAACTAATGTTTTGCATTGTGAGCCCACAAAGACTGTTGGGAGTCAATATCAGACTAGCAGGCTTGTAAAGACAAACAACACAAAAATAACCACATCCTAAATAGGACAGTTGCAGTCAGGGTGCTATTACTTGTCATTCACACCAAACACATACAGTAATTTACGGTATGTACAGTCAGTATGGAACGTTTTCAAACCCTTTCAAGTTTTACACCCTTTGTTATGTTTTAGGCTCATTTTAAAATAGATTTGGTTCATTTTTTCTCA
>NW_018137622.1:0-447 GCF_001952655.1 Monopterus albus
CTCATACACAGGCTCTCAGACAATTAGTCAGTCGGTTTTTGCCCCATCGCTGTCTTCCATGGCTTCAATGACTTCAAACTTGGACAGGGACCACCAGAATCCCCGAAATGTGAATGGTGCCGGTGTTGACTTGGGACTTGGTGGCACTGTGGATGATTCACTTCATGGGTTTGAGCCAAGAGAGGACTACAAAATGTGCCAACTTTCAATCCAACCAGATGGCTCTGTTACTGACCACGCTCTGGACACATTTGCATCCAGCACATCTCACATGTGCTCAGATTCCAGCAGACCAGGTAGATATGCAGTGTGTGTTGTCTGTGTTGTACTGCATGTAAAGATCTTTGACCCTGAATTAAATAATGACTTACTATTAGTGGACACATGAATTCCTTTCTTTGTTTTAATTTAGCACAGCTTCCAGGTTTATCATCTCTGCGTATTTTC
>NW_018137623.1:0-447 GCF_001952655.1 Monopterus albus
CAGTTGTTGTGAACACTATTAATTCCATAGGTTTTCCAGGCAGCTGTCTGAACCAGTACATCTGGAAGTATAAATCACCCTTGGTGTGGCTGCAGCGCATCGTTGCACTTTCACCCTTGTTCTTCCACAGTGTGGGGGTCTGGGTGACATCGCTCCCATCAATAAAACCTATTTACATAATGGTAAATGGTATTTTTAAATATACAATCTATAATCTGACATCACTTATAAATTACAAGCTGTTCTAATGCGAACACAATCTTGACATGTAGATCAGACGCCACAGTTCATTTTTAATTACCTGTAGTCCACAGCAGACACACCGACAGTATGAGGAGCTGTTGCTTGGTGATGCTAATATCCATGTTTTGTTGGACAGAAACTAGCAGAGCCTCATATGGAGCTGCAGGTGGGAGTGTCACTGCAGCACGTGATGTGTCATTGACA
>NW_018137624.1:0-447 GCF_001952655.1 Monopterus albus
TATAGCACTGACCATGAGGCGTGGTCGGTATGAGGGCTGACCCAGGGACTCATAAGTGAACATCTGGCCAGGTTGTCTCTTCCTAGTTGATTTCCTTAACACGGGTGGGCTTTCTGGCCAGATTTCTTGAATGTGCGATTGTGGGTCGTCAGGCTGTGCTACGTCCTGTACTTCCTCAGCTGAAGGTTCACAAGCATGTATCTCGTTCTCCATTTGTCCTCCTTGTTCTTCTTCCCGCTCTGCCTCTCTCACTGCTTCTGACTCGACAGGTGTACTCTCTCCCCGATAAGTCCCGGTACGTTCAGCACTGTGTTGTGAATCACAGGGAACATTTTGGTGGTGTGTGTCGCATTCCCCCCTTGGGGCTTCTCGTGGAAATCGCAGCCAGTAGCAAGGTGTATACTCATCCTCGGATTCACTTGCCTCCTGATCTGGTCCCTGTCTAGG
>NW_018137625.1:0-447 GCF_001952655.1 Monopterus albus
GTAATAATAGTTCAAACTTCTCGGTGTCAGATGTATTGTAACTGCTGTAAGGGAGACATGCAGATTCTCACATTACTGGAATTTTTACAAGGCGTGTCCTCCATTCTCCAGATGTTTGGAGTAGTCACCTGATTACCTGAGCTAGTTTGCACCTGGTTGAGCCACTCTGCTACATCATTTTAACTTTCACACAGTGAAAGACTGTAGTGAGTTTTCTACTCAATTCCAATAGTCTCCACAAAGTACAGACACTCTTGGCTCCTGCAACAGCAAAAGGAAAATTGGGTGTAGTTTCCTTTTAAAACATGTTTAACCAATTTCAGACTGATCATCTGATGAATAACTGAGTTCGCCCCAGTGCAGTATTGATCACAATTAAACTCACCACCATGAAGTTGTGCTTTGGGACCTGTATGCTCACTAACCTGTTTGTTTTTAATTATACAT
>NW_018137626.1:0-447 GCF_001952655.1 Monopterus albus
AATGAATGAATGAATGAATGAATAGTTGAATTTCAAAGCAGGTGATGCTCCTTTAATTTGGAATAAAACTCATCTGGAGCAACAGGTGCTTGCAACATAGAAATCACACCTGCAACCTGTTAAAATGGAGAAAAATTGACTTAACTCTTGTGTTGTGTGGATCACACTGAACATGGAGAAAAGAAAGAAGGGCAATGAATGGACTAGATGACAGTTTACAACGAAGGATTGTTTGACTGCTGATCTGCAGGCACAGGGCACAACAGTGTCAGCTCGCACTATCCGGCATGATCTGAATGACAAGGGACGCTGTGGTAGGAGACCAAGGGGAACTCACTGCTGACACAGAGACATAAGAAAGCCTGATTGGAGTTTGTTAAAACTTACCTGACGAAGCCACAGTCCTTCTGAGAGAATGTGCCTGCTGCATTGATAATTAAAATGATA
>NW_018137627.1:0-447 GCF_001952655.1 Monopterus albus
AAGAAAAGGAAGCAAGAAAAAGTCAAACATGGAAGGAAGAAGCGAGCTGAAGAACTCAAGAAGTGATGGGAGCAAGTACAGAAGGATGCTGCTGTAACTGAAAATATGAGCGAGGGAAGGGTAGACTGAAGGTGAGGGAAGATACAGGTTAATGAAAGGTGAGTAGAATCATTCACCAAGGAAAAATAACTTACTTATTTGTGATGAACATCAGAACAGCAATGACCAGGGCAAAGAGAGAAAGACTACAGCCAATCAGAGTGATATATGACAGAATCTCATGGTCTTCAGATGAGAGGGGAACAGACACCTGAGAAAGAAACACACACCTGTAGACTTGCTGTATTTCTAGTATCACATTTAGTCTGTTAAGAAAAATCACATCAGAGATTTTGAGAGACTTTCAATTCAATTCACTGTCTCGTACTAGGTGAGTACTAACGCCCT
>NW_018137628.1:0-447 GCF_001952655.1 Monopterus albus
GTTTTAGTAAATCATTAAATAACGCCAATAATAAAACATGTATGTACATAAATATACACCCAAATGCACTCAGTGTGGATGTGGTCACTGAGGTCCAGACTGCTGAAAAATAGCCCTCACTGACTGACCACACACTTATTTATAGATTCATTTTCCATATACTCAGCATAGAAATCCCCATTCATATAGTGAGTAACCACTACACTACTAGTACTATTCTACACTACTGCACTAAAATTAGACCTTAAAGGTGTAGAAAAAGCAGTCATGCAGTCAGCCACATTGTAAATATTAAGAAGAGAGTGTTACAAAAGCCAGAAGGTGAACCACACTGGTGGCTGCTGGTAAAGACAGATATACCCTGATTGCAACATCTCCAGTTCAGTTCCAGTTGATCAGATTGTTCCTCCCTGGTTTCGAAAATGGTTTTCAACACAAAATGAACAT
>NW_018137629.1:0-447 GCF_001952655.1 Monopterus albus
TCACTGAATGTTTTTCATGTTGGGCCAAAGTGACAAATTGTTTCCTTGTATCTGTGTATAAACAAGTAACTGTTTTCTGACATATTCATCATGTCAGATTAAAGCGTGACATGTTGATGTGAGCTCACATCTTGTTTTAAACAAGTTATTTAAGGCCTAATGAGTTAATTGCTGTTTTTTTATGTTAATGAAATAAAAAGTAATAGTACATTACCATTTGAAGAAATGCTCATTTTTAATATTGTGTATTTTAGTAAATTTTATGTAAAAATAAAACAATAACATAAATATACATAATATACAACTTTATGTACAGGTGTTAAGAGTTGTTCGCACCTGGCAGTGAGAGAACGAGAAAAAGAGGTGGACCCAGGTAGCCAACTTCAGTGCAAGCTGTGATTTATGTACAGTGCTGTGATATATATCCTCTAGAGTCCCTGCGTCCTC
>NW_018137630.1:0-447 GCF_001952655.1 Monopterus albus
GCTACTACTTGTAAGGATATTCATGCCTGGGTTTTTAACTCTGTAAAAAGTTGTTGTTGTTTTAATAATCATCTCTTTAAATGTTTTGTGATTTAAAAAAAAATGAAACTACTACTTGTAAGGATATTCATGCCTAGTTTTTAACTCTGTAAAATGTTGTTGTTGTTTTAATAATCAACTCTTTAAATGTTTTGTGATTTTTGAAAATGAAACTACTATTTGTAAGGATATTCAACTTTAGTGTTTTGACTTTGCAAATGTTTTGAAAATGAAACTACTACTACTTGTAATAATACTCTAAGAAAAATCAAGGTTCAATAAAACTTCTTTATTCACTTAAAACAAGAAAAAATGCTCTCTGTGCTTAGTGCTTATTCTCATGACACATGAATCCAGCAAGGGGATAACATCACAGAATGCTTTTGACCCCCAGGGGGTGACTGTCCA
>NW_018137631.1:0-447 GCF_001952655.1 Monopterus albus
AAGTGCTGTAATGTTGCACAGAAGAAAATCAAACTTGATTTAAAACTGTAATTTGATTATTGAGGCAAAGCTACAAGAAAAAACTAATAATAATAATGGTAGCAGAATTAAGAGTAACAGACCACATTACAGTCATACCAGTTTGCTGAATATTCTAGTACTTCACTTACCTATAATGCAGAGATAAGAAGTAATAGTAATTCAGCGCACACACATTGATCATCTAAACAATTCTTAAGTGAAGATATCTAGACATCTCCTGTGTGTGCTGGAAATCCTTTTACTGTGTAAAAGTACCGTCCTGCTCCGGCTTGTCACTCTGCTGGATGTATGAGCCTCCAGCTGTGCACAGGATTACTACAGTACTTCACTATGGATTTAACAGAGATGTTCCGATACCATGACCTCAAAGCAGTGGACATGCAGTTGTGGCCACATTAAGTATTT
>NW_018137632.1:0-447 GCF_001952655.1 Monopterus albus
TAGCCTGAGGATCCACCAATCCTAACATGGCCAGCACCTACAGTAACAGACTATGGCTCCCAAGCAAGAACAGATCTTTATAGCATTTATCCATTCTCTCATATTTAGAGCACAATTCACAGGTGGTGCAGAAATACTTGCTAGACTTAACAATTAAAGTTCCATGATCTGAATGAATGTGGAGTTTAAATATGATGCAGCATCAAATTACAAGTGATTACACTATATAACTCAGACAAGGCAAAATTAATGTTCTGTTCATTGCAACATCAACATGGGCTTGCCAATATACAGAGGTTTTTTAGATTTGTCATTTTTATTGGCCAATTTCAAGGGTTGCCTCAGGATTTTCATGCAGGTTGTCCAAAATCATCCTTCCCTTGCATCCAGCAGTGTAACATCACCAACTGTAGGCTATAATATCGTCTTGTCTAAGATCTCTGACTG
>NW_018137633.1:0-447 GCF_001952655.1 Monopterus albus
AGTCGCGAAGCTGTGCTACCAAAGTGGTGGACATACTGTATGTACGTGGACATCGTGGTACCTTGATTAAGAACATGTAACATGGAACATGTTTTTGTGATCCAACATAACAAATATAAGTGCTTGGAATTGCACACGGTTATAGTATAAGCACGAGTTCACTGAAAAGACCGTGGCATGGAGTAAAATTGTGAGCGGCATGAAGTAGCGAGGTGGAGTATTGAGCGAGGCTAAACTACACAAGTACACAATATAGTAGCTGTTATTCTGTAATTCTGTTACTAAGCTAAGGCTGGAGTCAGCATTATTCACATGTTGTATCTGGTTTAAAGCTACACGTGTAGTCTGTAAATTATATGTATTTACCAGATTAAGTGTTGAAATGTTGATTGTTATTGCATGGTGCTCCCAAATATGGCAAAGACTGAGTCAATGGTCAAGTCTTAT
>NW_018137634.1:0-446 GCF_001952655.1 Monopterus albus
TTTTTCCACCAGGGCTCCATAAATTCTTATGATTGTAGCTTACTGCATTAATAGGCTACTCCAGTAAAGCAGCCTACAGTACCTCAAACTGTACTTACTTAGTTACTTTCCATCTCTACCTCCTAAATTCAGACTTTAAACCATTTGATGCATGAAAACTGTTTGTTGCTGCTTTACAGTTTAATAGAGCTTGAAAGTGGCTCCACAGCTCATCACCTGTATTTACACTACAGTCATTTGTTAATCCTCAAATGATGTAATTAACACAGTGAGTCTTTGATGCACCGCCAGAGGCTTTTCTTTCTTTAATATTTCAGTGGTGAATAAGATGGTTTCAGTTCAGATCAGCTGAGAAATACAATGCAGACAATTCATACAACTATGAATCAAACACCTATTTGTGAAGTTGAGGAAACAGTGGACAGAGATGTGAAGATGTTCCTCAG
>NW_018137635.1:0-446 GCF_001952655.1 Monopterus albus
AAAAAAAAAAAGACCATACTCCTAGCAAGGAAAGTCAGGGATATAAGACAATGTCATTTCTTTCCTTATCAATCAACCTGTTGTTTTTACTGAAAAACTGTCATCAAAGTGAAGAAATAATTTCTTACACACCACCATGACGCTGACACAATACTGTTTGGTTGTACCTACATTTACTGCATACATTAGGTTTGTTATCACTGCCTGATTTGCAGGGACACTGACACGTTACAGTATCATAACAAAGACAAACATCCTCATACAAGGTTTGTGTAGTGATCACTGTGTTCAATTTAAGGTGTTTCAACACCTTTTTAATAAAACATGGATCTAACACTAATTACATGATGCATGATATATTTTACATATGGCCAGAGGTCCAGAACACTGCCAACAGATTAAACAGATTAAAGAGTCCACAGCATGCTTTTCTGTGTTTTCTGACT
>NW_018137636.1:0-446 GCF_001952655.1 Monopterus albus
TATTGACAGCAGCTCGTTCTCACAGACTCCAACTCTGATGTGAGCATGGGGCAACCTGCACATGCTGCCCCATTGTACCCTTCAGGAAGATGATGATCACAAGAAGGCAGGCACACACGGATGCACATGCATACTTTGAGCCAGCACACTCACACGTGGCCATGCAAATAGAGTATTCACTTATATGTACAGTTATCTTCACTGAACTTCAAACTTCAGAAGATTGTAAATTCAGTCTGCGATATTTACCAATTTAGAAGTTTTTTTGTGTTCTCACACAGTGCAGATCTTCCTACACTCTTTTTTGGTCATTTTTTAATCAGCTCAGTGTCACTCCTAAGTGCTCCTTGCTTTACACACCCTTATTTCTGAGCGTATGACTGAATAGCATTGAATCCCTCTGTTGGGAAAATGCTGTATTATGGCTTGTTCAAATGCTCAAGAAG
>NW_018137637.1:0-446 GCF_001952655.1 Monopterus albus
CAGCATTTATGATCATTCTACAGTGCTTATATTCAGGATGGATCTTTTGTTGTAGTGTCAGTAGAGTGCAACAGATTATTAGGCAGAGTCCTGGTAGCAAATAACCAATTATGATCAACAAACGTGACTGTATACATTTTGGAACACTACTGAATGAGTGCACCACAGTAATCGACTTTAATATCCTTTATAGTGCTCTAATTAAAAACATACTGCCTGAATATCTCTTAAGTGGTCGTTCTGCAGAGAAGCTCTGACATCTTTACGTCCCAGCTCCTCAGAGCAGCCCAGCTGTGAACAGACTGTAGACAAGAGGCGCTGGTTGTGTTCCAGTGCACTTTAAAAAGCATTCACAAGAGGGATTTCTTTAAAACCAGCTCAGTTAGCACAGCAGCTACACATGATGATGACGACATGCAGAGTTGGCACCGCAGATGGCTGCTTTG
>NW_018137638.1:0-446 GCF_001952655.1 Monopterus albus
TATAAACCTTCAATATAATACAGTATAATTTTCCTGTACAAACTTTTGTCACATTTCATAAAACATGAAGCAAGTTAGAACACCTATAGTCAGCCTATATTCAAACACACACTTTTAAGTCCGGACTGTTATATATTTACAAAAAGTGTTTTAGGTGGGCTTTCACTATAGTTGGCCAACAACCCGTATGACCGGTGCCCTAGGGCAGGCCAGGTTCGGTCCAGCTGATCAACTCCACCTGAGACATAGCGTCATACCCCCCTTGCAGTTAAAATTATTTAATTTGTCCTCTCCAATCGGGACCGCGGGGGCGCAAGCCGTCTGCTTCTACAGAAACTACTATAATTTCACCAGTCAACTTAACATCTGTGATTTAGCTTCTTCAATCGGTGTGACTACTCTTTGTGCTTCAATTACCAGTAGACCCACCAGCAGTACAAACCTTG
>NW_018137639.1:0-446 GCF_001952655.1 Monopterus albus
TCACATTTTAATATCGTGAGATCTCATGGCACAAGATCTCGTCATACACTTAAATATGCTACAAGAGCTTCCTCTATTTTGGACGGTTAGCCCCGTCTTCATGGCTTGTTATTGGTCAAACGTGCAAATTCACAAGTCAGAGTTCAGGAACATTGAATTTAGTCCATTAATGGTAGGGTTGGTGGTTTGACGCTGAGGGTTGGTGGTTTGACCCTCTTGTGTTTAAGTCAACAAAGGGGGAACTGAGGAGAGGTGTAGGTGCTATTGAGCTTTTCTGTTTGAGACTTGACAATGTTGCTTGCCATAGCAGTACATACCTAGTACCCAGTGGCCTGCAGCTAATATCAGTGGTAGAAGTAGTACTTTTTAATTACCAATACCACAGTGTAAAAATACAGTTAGAAGTAGAAGTCCTGCATTGACAATGCTACTGGTTATACAGAATG
>NW_018137640.1:0-446 GCF_001952655.1 Monopterus albus
AACAAATAAAGTGTGAGCACGTGTATTTTTTCATTTGTTGATCTTTCAGAATAAATACATCAGTTAATTACTCTATTTTTATGTTGTGCTAATTTTCATCTTTTTTCCATCTATTGCTTTTTGATACAGGCATTTTATAGTGACATGCTTCTATTCAATTATTTTATGTCCCACAACTCTCCTAAGAATTGCCTTAGATTAAAGTGAAGGGGCATAGACACAGTGATGCTGCCACTTTAAGAGTGTCGATCAGATTCCCTCTCATTGGGTGATGTAAATGGTTGCTGTGCACCAATAGGATTCAGAACTGTACAAAGCAATCTAGACCCTGCCTCCATTCAGGCGCAGAGCTGTAACACTTACAATGGAATGAGATGGAGGAGAGAGCAACGAGCTTACATTTTACAACATGAAAATTTATGTTTCAGTTTATAGTCATGCTCAGT
>NW_018137641.1:0-446 GCF_001952655.1 Monopterus albus
CATGTGTCAAACTCAAGGCCCGTGGGCATCATTTTCTATATCTTATTTTAATGGTCCGTCGATATGAAGCGCCGATAACACCCAAATTACAAATCCCATAATGCAGCGCAACAGCTGCCTTGCCGAACGATAAGCTACCTGCAATCATTCCCGCATCAATTACGTCAGATCAATCAAGCGTCTGCTGATGTATACAACCCTAATTTCAAGTCAAAGCTAGGCCCTAACAATGGCCAAGAGAAAAGGCGATTCTGAAAACAGAGCCTTTCAAAACCGGTGGAAGGCTGAGTATATGTTTACTGACATTGCTGGTAAACCCGTGTGTCTTATGTTGACCCCCGTTCTTTTCACCACATTAACTCTGAGAGACGAAGCAGTCCGAGTAACTTCAAAACAGTGCTGATTTATTCAATGACCTTTTAGGTATTTTAGTCAGATAGATACTT
>NW_018137642.1:0-446 GCF_001952655.1 Monopterus albus
TGAGTGTAGCTCAGTGTTACATGCCTCCTTTGTAGATCTCCATCTTGTAATAAGACACACTCAGTGGTTGATATTGTTTGAGAGGAGAAAATGCTGTGTGATCATTCTATAACTACTAAAGATTTTACATATATGGCTGTTACACATGACATCACATACAGTAGGTCATCATGTGATTATATGTGAATACCTGATAGGATGCCGGTTTGTGAGTTTTTTCTCCCCTGATTCAGTCTTCCTGTTTGGACTGTTCTTGAAACTAAAGGCTGCCTGGCTCAGGCTGGCTGCACTGCAGTATTTTCTCAGGCTAAAATTTCACTTCTAATAACTTTAGACATGCAGGCAAGCCTGGGGGCACACAGGGACTCAGGCAGGCAGAGGTACAGATGGTTTGGTAGATGGGAGGAAAAATAAACACAGAAGCTGCAGAACTAGAGAGAGAGAGA
>NW_018137643.1:0-446 GCF_001952655.1 Monopterus albus
GGAGGCTCTGCCTCACCTGCCTCCCCTTACCGCACGTCACTGGCTATTCAACTATAAGATTTAGTCTAAGTATAACTATGGTACAAAGATATTATGGTTGAGTCCCCCTCACCAGGAGGGTGAGGGAGAACTGAGGTAGGACTCAATGTGCAGACCCAGGTGCTAGTTGAAAAAGGTGGTTTAATGAAAAAAAAAAACACAGAGTAACATTGTAACAGAGTCAATGTCTATACACAACTTGGGTTGGATAGCACAAAAACAGGGTAGGGCAGAGACAGTTGAGTAGACCAGGACAAGCAGATGAGTAGACAGAAACAATGGCAGGATCCAGGAGAGTTAGAGGACTAGGACAGACAGGTGAGTAGACAGAACAACCAGGAGGATCAGCAAACGCTGTCAGGGAAGGAGAGTAGCGAACGAAAAAAGAAATCAATAGCACAGGAACT
>NW_018137644.1:0-446 GCF_001952655.1 Monopterus albus
AAAACCTTTTTAAATATTTACACTTTTTTGGATAAATTCATAAACAGACATTTGCAGAAAGTAAGATATATTCCTGTAAAGTGTAGAGGCAACTAATCAGGAAGTATTCATGCACTTTTGTTAGAGAAGTGATTGAACTGGTCAGTTCCAGAGGCCAGCACTGTTGCATTAAATTTCCTTGGACGGTCGGGATCCTAAGAGAAGAGAGAACAGTCAGGACCAATATCTAGTGCAAGAGCAAGAATGTGAAATGAAAACCTCCGCAGAATATAAGAAATCTACATGTCTGTCTCACCTGTATGGGATATGCACAGGTGGGCACATAACGGATTACAAACCCACAGCGCCTCTTCTGTGATGTGTTGGGATCACTGCCATGGACAAGGAGTCCATCATGAATCTATTAAATCCAAAATCCTATTTAGTTCCACTTGCATTGTACTCCT
>NW_018137645.1:0-446 GCF_001952655.1 Monopterus albus
TGAAATCACGTCGTATTATATGCGAATTTGCAATACTCAGAAGACTGAAAGATAATTGCATTAGCAGGCAGCTGTGTCGATACACGTTTTGAATAGCGATGGGAACTAGCATAACAGCTCAAACAAGGGACTGCTCGTGGTTTTCCTTTTCTGTGGCTCTGCTGCTGCTTTTTGGGAAAGAGGCTTTGGCTCAGATAAGATACTCTGTTCCCGAGGAGGTTAAAGACGGAACGGTTGTTGGAAATGTTGCGAAGGATCTTGGTCTTGACATCACTTCTTTGATTGATCGACGGTTTCGTGTTGTGTCCGGAAATAAGGATGCTATTTTTGAAGTAAGTCAGAACAATGGGGCATTTTACGTGCATAATCATATTGACAGAGAGGAGCTCTGTCAGGGCAGCGGGCCGTGCCTAATGGAGCTAAAAATCCTTGTTGAAAACCCATTG
>NW_018137646.1:0-446 GCF_001952655.1 Monopterus albus
AGAACTCTTCTGTATGTTCCTGTCATCGTTGACTCCCAGCCCTGCACTCTGCACATCTAATCTTTATCAAACTTATTACCAGCCTACCTGGTTTCACCTGCCCCACACTGGCTACATTTGCCGAGCTGTAGTGTTTTTCCGGACATCTGTTTACCAACTCTCGTCCAGCATGGCCTTTTGTGTCATAGTTGCCTTAGAACTATTTTAGAACTATCTTTTTGGGTTTGTTCTTGACTATAGTTGACTATTTTTTGCTCATGGAATTTGGTGACTACCCTTTATATGATTTGTGCCTGTGCACGATTTGTGGCATCTTCCCTCTGTGGAGACGTGCCCTGGTATCTGCAGCAAATGCTTGTTTTGCCTGAATACATATAACATTAACAGTTGCAGTATACATGATTTTTCAAATGTTTCAATAGAAACAAACCCAAAATCACATCTTA
>NW_018137647.1:0-446 GCF_001952655.1 Monopterus albus
GTTGGTATCACCCATCCCTAGTGTTAGGTATTCAACTGCTTCAGATCAGTAGCTGCTTACAAGGGAACAGTTTGTACTCCAGCTGTCTGTTGATGTAACCACAGAGTCCACTCTATGAGTTTCCCCTGACAGCTGGTTGTGGTCTGCTCTGAAGAACAGTAGCCCATTGATCTAGTAAGCTGATTCCAGTATATTGATATTTAGCCATGTTTCTGTCAGGAGGAGTGCACAACAGTTTTCATATCACTGTAGCTGTTCATTCAGAGATGCACCAGATCCATCTTGTTGTCCAGTGAGCAAACATTAATCAGGAAGAGTGATGGTAAAGTGGGTCTGTTATTAGCTCTTATCCTGGCTAGCAGGCTGGCCTATTTGCCCTTCTTCTGCCTACATGAACAATGCTTCCTCCTTCCTCTCAACCTCTGTGTTTTCCTACTCTAGCCTGC
>NW_018137648.1:0-446 GCF_001952655.1 Monopterus albus
CGCACCGAGCGGACCTGACAGTTATACTCAGCAACAAGAGGCTTCTTTTGTCTTTCTCACCAAAATAAACTATGTTAGCACATTCGTTCAAATACCAATCAGCAAGTCAAATGAATCATAAAAGGTTTCAAGATACTATTTCTTCAGGCAAAATATTTTGGGGGGGCTCAACCTACCTTAGTCTCATAAGAGAACAACCTATGAGCTCACACATTCATTCAAATACCTCACACCTCTACTGATACTGACTCAACATGTCTGGAAAATGATACAAATCTGGAGCAGATGAAAGAAAAAGGAAAATCCTTTACACTCATTTGTTTGCACTGATATTTCCATACACATGAGTGTCTAATTATCAACCAGTCTCTAACCTTCCATTCTTTATAAAAGTACTTTCTGATCCTTTTCAATCTGCCTTCAGGGCCTGTCACTCCACTGAAACT
>NW_018137649.1:0-249 GCF_001952655.1 Monopterus albus
GCAGAGATCAGCAGAAATAAGGACTTTAAGTTTGATGTCACTGTCATAAAGCCTGTTCAAAAGGATATTTCTGGTACTGGACGCTACATCACCAACTGTCAGCAATGTCACTTCACCTGTCATGATAACTGTAGTATTGCAAATGATGCAGATAAAAAACGCTGCAGTGCGATAGGATCAGATGGAAATTGCAAGGTGTGCCCAGGCAAATGTTACTGGAATGAACATTTTAACCAGAAATACAAGTGA
>NW_018137649.1:327-446 GCF_001952655.1 Monopterus albus
AAAGTCAATATTTCAGGCCCTGGTTGACAAACTGGAGGCTGAATATGATCATGTGCAGGCTAAGGTGGTGGACTGGATGGAGACATCGGCAGAGTGTCTAAACAGACTTAAGGAGATCG
>NW_018137650.1:0-446 GCF_001952655.1 Monopterus albus
GCTGAGGAGGGTGGGATGATTATAAAGGCTGCGCCATGAAGGCAACGAGCAGCAGGTAAAGGTAATCTGAGTTAATCCGTGGTCAAAGTAAAGCCTGGGCACGCAAGGGCGCTTAAGGCAGGAAATAACTTCATAATAAAAGTTCCAAACAGGAAATGGTCGAGGATCATGATCGAATGCTTCAGCCTACTCTACAGCAGTAAATGTAATATTAAACAGGTAGGAGAACAAATTAGTTAAATCAACTATTATAATTTGTGCTTTGACAGAAGTCCTGCAGGTGTCTTGGCTCAGATAGCTGGTGAAATGGTAACACACTGCACAGTGAATCCTTGATATAATTGTGCAGTTGTTTGTGGAGACAAGTGCATATGTTTTATTTGTTACATATTAGATTACAGTGCCTGTCATTCTGTTAGATTTCGGGTCTTTCCTGAGGTGTTAAA
>NW_018137651.1:0-446 GCF_001952655.1 Monopterus albus
AGGTGGAATATTATTTTCATTTTTAAGTAAGGAATAATTAAAACATATATAACAAGAGCATGATATAACTTAGAAAAGGTATTTTCTGCTTTTTAAAATGTAAATAATTGTTTTATGTGAAATCTGAACTCAGCCAAAGTTTCTTTTCAGACTGTGAGATCAGCATTTGCTTGATGAAAATAACAAAAATGATCAACAACATATAAACAATGACATGATCACATTCTGATTCAATTATTCCTAATAGTTTTAAATGTTGTTTGTTGTACAAAGTGAAAATCTCTGGTACTTACAGTTAATGGTGAGTTTGGTTCCTCCACCAAAAGTGTTCCACAGTGATACAGACTCATTAAGTGGCCGTACAAAAACCTCCTGCACCGTGAACAAGCATCTGTTTGTTGAACATCACCTTTACTCTGTAATATCACACAAAAAATAAATCATTT
>NW_018137652.1:0-446 GCF_001952655.1 Monopterus albus
TGCGGGGGTTGATCTTCCTCAGGATCATGATGGTAGATGGTTGCCAGTGCAATTCAGAGTTGATTTTAAGGTGTTATTATTATTTGTATTTAAGTCTATTAATGGTCTTGCCCCTCCATATCTCTCTGACCTGTTGTCCATCTACACCCCACTTAGGGCTCTACACTCTTCAGAGCACATGTCCATGGTTGTCCCGCAGACAACATATAAAAAAATGGAGTGATGTTCGTTTGCCGTTTATGGTCCGAGGCTCTGGAATTCCATACCACCGGAATTACGGTCCATAACGGAGCTATCGTTCTTTAAGTCTAAACTAAAAACTCATCTCTTTAGACAGGCTTTATGTGTCTAATGTGTTCCATCATGTTCAATGTCTTTTAGTTCATTGTTTCATATTCATATTTTGTTATGGAAGTTTTCCATTAACTTTTGATATTATATTGTGT
>NW_018137653.1:0-445 GCF_001952655.1 Monopterus albus
AATGCCTTCATGGAACACCAGGGGGCCACAGACCACTGGTTAACCAGTTTTTTTCTTCTTCTACCAAACAGTTGTTAATTTTGAAACCTTCACAATCAGACACTTCTTAAATGTATAGTTCTTAATTAGTCAGCCAGTATGTGACTGAGAGTATGTTTGCAACAACTAGTTTACCATATAGCAAGTGCTGTTGGTCTCTTTTATTCCAAAGTTAAGGAACAGTGTTGACTTAAAAGATTTAAAGCAGTGCTGAGGACATTTCAAGGGCACCATGAACAATCTTACTGTATAGTTCACATTCTTCAGTAAACTAGTTTATGAGTATGCATGTGTGGGGAGTCCTGTTTGTGTGGCTTTGATTATTATGCTTTATGGGTGATGGTAAATGCCAGAAGGATTAGTTATGGTGTGGTGGTTCTTAGTCCAAGTGTAGGGGTTTATGAGA
>NW_018137654.1:0-445 GCF_001952655.1 Monopterus albus
TGTGGACTTTCCAACGAGAGGAGAAAATGCATTGGACTTTGTGTACACTGCACGCAAGGGCGCATACAAAGCCTCCCCCCTCTCCCACCTGGGTCTTTCTGATCACATCACCATCATGCTGAGACCTGCATACAGACCCAGAGTGAAAGCCATCAGACCAACACAAAAGGAGGTACATTTGTCGCTAGAGGGGGCTTCTTATGCTCTGAAGGACTGTTTTGACACTACAGACTGGGACATTTTCAAACAAGCAGCCACTCATAACAATCACATAGACATAGAGGAACACACTGATGCTGTCACAGCATATATCACAAAGTGCATTGATGAAGTCACTTACTGCAAAAATATCAGTGTTCATGCCAACCAGAAGCCATGGATGACAGGTGAGGTTCACAGTGTAGGACCCAGTTCTTGCTACTGTTAGATTCTACGCTTTTTGTTA
>NW_018137655.1:0-445 GCF_001952655.1 Monopterus albus
CTGCTCCCATCACGTCTGTGTAACGCGGTCACCTGCTGCGTGAGATGAAGGCGGCGTACTCCATCCTGTGCGTCGCCCCTGGAGCTGTTAGCTTGCTGGGCGTCAGCAGCACAAAGATCATGTGAGGGTTGGACAGAGCTCTCTTCAGGTTCTCATGGACAATCTTCTCCCTGAACGTCATGTGCTGGTCCGTGTTCCTGCGCTGCCGGTACCAGCCGATCACACTCTCCTGCACCGGGTACACACAGTCACTGCGCCTTATCCAAATGCACAGTCCAAGGCTGACAGGCTTTACTCACCTGCTTATTGTCTGCCAGGATTTTCCTGATTGTTTCCACGCTCACTTCTCCTGCACTGTCGTAAAAGCTGCAAACATCACGACACAATACGACAATAAACACAACACAACTACAGACAGAGAGTCCAGATACTTCATATCGTCTTC
>NW_018137656.1:0-445 GCF_001952655.1 Monopterus albus
CCGTGATAAAAGAGCAACTGACCAGGCTATACCTGCCCTGGTGTTTGACTAGGGTGTAACCACCACTCTAGAGGTTAATGCTTGTGACATTTATGACTGTTCGGGGTGGTCCATGGATAGACTGGGATACTCTGAACAGTATATCTGTGTAGTGCACCTAGTCAATTACGAACACCTGTCAAGGCTGAGGTTTATACCCTGTGACTGGGAGGATGTGGCCTGGAACACCGGTCCCACATCCTGGGGTAGACGACCAGCACAGGCCATGAGATACATAAGCAAGGGAAAGACTTTAGTGGATCGACTCTCTATTCATAAAGGTGAAGCCCCAGCATCAGTATGCACTACTGAAAAATGTCTTCCTTTGTACATAACACTCCAGGACCCCAGTCCTGGTGAAGGTGAAAGTGTGTATTTGCTGGGGGCTCATGTTTCAGGTCTTGAT
>NW_018137657.1:0-445 GCF_001952655.1 Monopterus albus
TGAGCCACAGATTTCTGGAAGATGTATAAATTTTGTTGGTCTGTTTGTAGTGAAATTTCACAGTCCTCTAGCTTTAGCCACAACATGGAAAATACAGTACTACTCCAGTAATATAAAACAAGCTCACTGCTGTTTATACCATTTATACACGGTGTTTTGACAGCAACCAAAACGTATGACCTGCCAGAATCCCAGCCAGTTGTCTGGGAGCCAGACTGTTGATCGGTCCGGTGCAGTCCTGCTCAAATTGCACGTTAAACACTGGGGAAACCAATTCAGAGCTAACGCTGGGCCTGCCAGGCCACAGAGGTTGGAGGTAGATGGATGGATGGGACATCTAAACATCAAGACTTCGACGCTGTGCTTTGTTTCCTGTTATTTTGGTGGTACTCTTCAGGCTCCATGTCTCAGTGGGTCCAGGGCTGATACCTCATCAGATCCTCAG
>NW_018137658.1:0-445 GCF_001952655.1 Monopterus albus
TGTGTGTGTGTGAAGGTATCAGGGGATGGGGATGATGCAGCTGAACCAGAGAATTATTTATCATTGTGTGACACACTGATTAGTGTGCACCCTGTGAGGCTTTGCTCAGCACTTTGCACAAATGACTCTGTATTGTTGAGTGTACTGAAAGTAGAAGTGTACATATGTGTGAAAACAATCAGTGCCTGTGTGTGTGGATGAGAGAGAGTGTTGGAAATTGTTCCTGTTATACTGCAAAGCATCCAAGCAAATCAGACTAGGAAACATAAAGAGAAGTTACCACAAAGTCCAAATTTTCTATAAAGGAAACTTCTGACAAGAGGGGTCATTACACTACCCAAGTTGAGCCCATTTAACGAGTTGCAGTGAAATTCTAATACTAACTTTTGGATAATTAGCAGGAACACATGCAGTCCAGCTACAGACGGGTGACAAATGAAAGGAA
>NW_018137659.1:0-445 GCF_001952655.1 Monopterus albus
TTCACATTATCATTAAATTTTATGTTGTTGAAAATCGTGAAACATTTTACCATAGTTTTTGTCTCATTTTGTCACGAACAAAAAGGTTGACAAAAACACCAACCACCTCATCACCTGGTGTCTAAAACATTTATAACCAAAAAACTGTAATTGCACTTACAATATTTTATTCACCATGACAGAGTCGTGCAAAATCAGGTGCAGTTCAAAGAAAATAATCCATTTGAACATTTAATACCAGCATTTTTTTTTGATGATTTGTTTCTGCTCATGGCAGTGATTGTATGGTTAAAGTTGATTAACTAAAAGGCCTGGTTGGGGTTAGGAAAGGGTTACTGTGGGAAATTGTAATTCATATGGTGAATCCCAATTGTCACTCCTCGATCCTTACACGACCCAGAAGTTGTTCAGGCCCACAATGATGAAGGACGTCCCAGAGCTCTTA
>NW_018137660.1:0-445 GCF_001952655.1 Monopterus albus
GTTCACCATTCCAACCTTTGATGAGTTTCCGTAGTTCTGTTTTTTCTTCCAGCCGTGTTTGCAGGTTGAGGAACTCGCTGTATCGTCTATTGACCATGTGGTAGGCTACTGGCTGATTGGAAGATGAATTCTCACACGCTGTCTGCACAGATTCGGCATCCTCAGAGCCTGGTTGGATGCTTCCTGGGTTCTCGCAACACAGTGCTGTTTCATACTGAAAACCAACACAGCAAACTGTAAATCTTGCTATTTATTTTTCTTGTCATAATTTATACTGTGTGCAACAGACTTCAGTTTGTAACATGTCTTAAGGCCTGAATATTTGTGTATTTAGGTTATTGCTGTTAATGTTGTGTACCAGTATTCAATATAGTTCGATTTTAGCATTTTCATACCAAAAAAATTACACAAAAATCACAGCATCACACAAGACCAGAATAATGAA
>NW_018137661.1:0-445 GCF_001952655.1 Monopterus albus
CTGCTGTGTGCTCCTGTTCTGCCAGCGAAGCTGTCAGCTCCCCTGACTCGGTCTCCTTACCTCAATGCTGTTTACTCTCCTGCCTCCAGTCTGTTCACCTGTGAGTACCTGTAATCTCCAGCAACGTTGGCAAACCTCTTGTCTGTTACCAGACCTGTCAGCGACACTGACCACTGTCCTGCCTGCGTTATTCACCTGTGTGTTCCTGGCTCTGCTGCTCCATCTAAGTTTCTCCTGCCTGTCGGACTCATCTGTGTGTTCCTGGCACCACAGCAACACTTTGCTTCTTTGTACTCTCTTTATTTAATAAAGACTTTCCTTGGTCTGCATCTTGAGTCCTAGCCAGTGTGAGAAACCCTAACAGCGATATTGTTTTCTGGTTTCCCCAGCCACTTCCGTGGACCTCCCTGGTGTGTACAACATGTGGCAGTGCTGTTTTTTTTTT
>NW_018137662.1:0-445 GCF_001952655.1 Monopterus albus
ATGTAGACACACCTTTAATCAGTCATTGACATAGAAAAACAGTGTCTGAACCACATGTTATTAGACATGGCTATGAAAGCAGCACTAAGGAAGAAGCACAGTTTCAATGGGTGTGAAACTGAGATGCTGATTGGAGAGGTGGAGAAAAGAAAAACTGTTGTGTTTGGTGGCGTCAACTCAGGGACCACGGCCAGAAAAAACACTGCTGAATGTCAAAAAGGACGTGAGGCTGTGGATACTGTTAGTTCAGAGCAGAGGACTGTGGCTGAGGTGAAAGAAGAAGTGGTCAGATTGTAAGTGAGAGGCAGAAAAGCACATTACGAAAACACAGGAGGAGCATTTCAGACATAAGCAGGTCAAAATTGCCTTGAATCAGTGAAGAGTTCAGTCAAGGGCTTTGGAAAACAAGGATGTTTTCAGTCTGGATTTAAAAGTGTCAACATTT
>NW_018137663.1:0-445 GCF_001952655.1 Monopterus albus
TGCAATAAAGTTTCTATCCATCTATCTCTGACTTCTCTTATCCGCTGCTGTTGATTGTAACTCACTTTTCTCATATTTTATTTTAAACAATGTGTTGAAGTAAAAAAAATTCTGTCTACCTTTTGTCCAACTGAAGTATCTTTTCCAGTTTTGATTTAAGTGCACCGTCTTGTGTTTAACTTTTCTTGATCTCTTTCATCAATGCCTGGTGTAAATATTTCTGAATTAGCTTTTTCTTGTATTTTTGTGCTCGTGGCATATTTCTTCTTTATCAGTGCTGCTTTACTGTTGACATTCATATCAGATTCCTCTTTTCATTATCTTCTTTAGGTTTTCATCTGTTTTTCTCTCTCATTCTTTTCACTGTAATGGATTTGATGTTTCTGTTTTTAACTTCTATTTCTCTGCTCCTGATACAGAAGTTACTGGTGCACAAACCTACTTA
>NW_018137664.1:0-445 GCF_001952655.1 Monopterus albus
AGTCAGTAATGAATACAGCAGATGAAAAGAAGGGGATGTCATGGAGAGGAGATGTGAAAAAGGGAAGACAAAAGGAGTAAAGGAAAGTGCTTATCAAGAGACAGAACAAGGGATGTGAGGAATAGAGAAATGCAAAAAAGAGAGTTCATTCCTATCAGGGAATACTTAAGCCATATTCTACTACTCCATGTGCCATGTTCACATTTACACCTTTTCTTGCACTTGTTTTTTATTCAGTTCCTTCCTCCACATGTCACTTTTCTCAAAGCACTATTTCTCAAGAATACATAAAACAAACGTTTTATTTAGCAAAGAAATGTGCAAAAAAAAAAAATTCTCTGACCTGTAGTTAATGGTCCAGGCAACCTTAACAGCCTGCTTGAGGCAAGGAGCACACACCCAGGAGAGGATGATTTTGTTTGTTTGTTCCTGCTGTCTCATTCAT
>NW_018137665.1:0-445 GCF_001952655.1 Monopterus albus
TCACTGACCTTGACCTTTGACCACAAATCTAAGCAGTTCATCCATCATATACACGATGTACTTGGACTAAATGTCAGAATAGCCTGACTTCTACTGCATTGATTCTTACTGTTTTACTCCGTTAAAGTTTATAAAGAAGGTTGATTTGTCATTTTAAGTACTTGCTTTTCCCTCCAGCAGTTTCTTTACAGTTGTCATGTCTGTACATTTGATCCACAGCTGTCTGAGATAAGAAATATCATTGTCATTGCACCAAACACAACTATTTGCCATTTAAATGACATTTAAACAGTATGAAAACCCTAAGGCACTGAAACCATGAAATCTTGTGAAAGATTACCAGTGGGGCAACTCAGAAGTAAATTCAACAGGAAGTTTGTTCATGTTTCCACTTGTTTCCAGCGTCCTCTCTTTCAGAGCCCAGTGAGGACATTTCTTCTTCTTG
>NW_018137666.1:0-445 GCF_001952655.1 Monopterus albus
TCTGTTATTTTTCAGTGCCTATAACTCTCCACTGGTTTTAAATTGATTCTGCTATAGAAGGCACCAACATGCTAAAAGTTATTAAGTTCAATTTTACATTTAAGAGGCAGCCTATAAAATGCTACTCCATCAATACTAAACACAGTGTTTTACTGTGAAATGTTTGCCTTGAGCAGTTTTCTTGAAAATCAGAGGCTGTTCTGCAAACCCAGGAATTTTCCTTGGCCAATCAGCATATCAAGTGGAAGATTCTAGTAACTACTATCAAAGCAACTCTCCTGTATCTTTTTTTATGTTATCAAGTGCGGTCTCCTCAGCCAGACAGTGATTGCAGAAGTGAGGCCCATATAGCAGCAGGCTTAACAGCCCGCCTCGCCAGGCACTGTCCCACAAGGTTCTTCTATTCAAAAAACCAATTAATGATTTACATGGAAATATCAACATT
>NW_018137667.1:0-445 GCF_001952655.1 Monopterus albus
GTGGGAGTGGGATCGGTGTGGTGGTGGTCTGACCCGAACTCTCTGTAAGAAGAATGAGAAACTGTTTCTTTAAATAGATGATGCAAATATGCAACTGCACAGAAGGCAGACTAATAATCAACATGTAACTGCATTGACGTCAAACAAGCCCGTTTAGCCACATGAACAGCGCCCGGTGCATTCTGTTTCCATCTGAGAACACTGTGGTTGCATGGCCACAAACAGGCCGTTCACCTTTTCCCTGCTTCAGAACGGATGTAAGAGTTCACAACTTTATGTGGTAAAGTGCATTTTGGTGCCCTGTATTATGTACAGTATGTCCTCTGTCTCACACTGCAGGTAACAAGCCATCGCCAACAACAACTACGCCTAAACCTGCACCGAGACAAACAGCACTGACAGCAGCACGGCCTGAAGCAGCGACTATACCATCAACATCACCGGC
>NW_018137668.1:0-445 GCF_001952655.1 Monopterus albus
TATAATCGATTGAGTGAAGATTAAGAATTGTTATTTAATCCTTATTTCAACATAACTTGAATATTTTGAACTATGCTGGTTTCTAACTAAACAGTTCTGGAGCTAAGTTATACATATACTGTCATTGCACTGTCGTCTAATACAGGTGGAAAGGAGAAAATGTGGCAACCACAGAAGTGGCAGATCTTTTGCTCATGGTGGACTGCATTGAGGAGGCTAATGTCTATGGAGTGAAGGTGCCAGGTAACAATGAAAGCATTAGCAATGATTTGAGATTTAATAATGGCATAGTCACTAGACAATAGAAAGCTGTTATGTCAATGAAAACAAATGTCCAACATATGACAATGTTTAGTAGAAGCCGTTCATCTGACCCCTGCATGACTCTTTGAGCCTGTTTGCAGGTTTAACATTTAATACAGCCCCTTGGAACGACATCTAACTA
>NW_018137669.1:0-445 GCF_001952655.1 Monopterus albus
ACAAGAAAGTAGACTCTCCTGTCTACAGGACATGAAATACAGAAGTGATTGGACATGCACACATTTCTGGTTGTATGTGAGACTGATGATACAAAGACAGGGCACAAACATTAACACACAAACACATATACTGTATGTGCTTCTTACTTCATACTGTATGTCTGTGTTTGCCCAGGAGTTATCAGGGTTTCTTGGCACAGACAGATTCATGAGAAGAGTGGCACCGCCATCATCACTGTCCAGTATCAGTATGGGTGTATGCTCAAACAACACTCTCCCAATTTGCTTGGAAATTACCAGGAAATTACTCACGCATGCACACACATACAAATAGTAATGAATTTCATATTGCAGTGATGACAATAAAGAGCACTGGTTTTAATATATATGTTTATTTTTTAGTGTTTTATTTTATGCTCACTTCTGCAGACTTTACCTGATGGAA
>NW_018137670.1:0-130 GCF_001952655.1 Monopterus albus
ACGAACTGGCAAGTGAATGAGAGGTGAGCCAGCGGCGATCGGCCAGACGTTTGTTTTGACCCGCCGTACGCAAGAGGGCGGCCCTGGTTTTGTCCCAGATCTGGTGGCAGCAGGTGATGTGGGCTTGGAC
>NW_018137670.1:141-445 GCF_001952655.1 Monopterus albus
GGTTTCCGCGGCAGACAGAAGAGGTGGTTGGTAACCAAGGGAGGCCTGAAAGGGTGAAATACTGGTGGCAGAACAGGTGAGGGTTTTGTGGGCGTATTCTACCCAAGGCAACAGCAGACTCCAGTCTTCAGGTGCGGAATTGGAGACACAGTGGAGTGCGTTTTCCAGCTCCTGGTTCAACCGTTCACCCTGACCATTAGTTTGGGGGTGATAACCTGAGGCAAGACGGGGGCGAGCGCCGATGGCTGTGCAGAAGGCTGACCAAATGTGGGAGGTGAACTGTGGACCGGGGTCGGAAACAATG
>NW_018137671.1:0-445 GCF_001952655.1 Monopterus albus
CCACGACCCTTAACCTGTCAAGATTAAGTTTCCAGGTAATATCAATAACATCCTGCCATTTTGTCTGCTGCCAGGTCTGTTTGCATTTTACTGACCTTGTTTCTTGAAGCACATCCAGAACAATGTGTTTCTCAGTGAATCTCTGGTCTGGAAGTAAAAGATGACCTTATTTAGACAAATTATCTCTTATATATTCTACAAAATACCCAAAGTAAGCTGTTACAATCATGTAAAGAAATTCAAATGCACTGAAACTTCAGGTTGTGCTTACAGTGGTCATCTTTGCCACCTTTCTTTAAAATGTGACCAAAGAAACTGCTGCTTTCCATGTTAGTTTTGCTTGTATAAAACCTTAAAGTCTGGGTGTGGTGGTGCTGAATTTTTTTAAAACTGCTTTCACAGTAGCACTAGCTGATCCCCCCAAAGAAGTCTCTGGGTACATTGG
>NW_018137672.1:0-445 GCF_001952655.1 Monopterus albus
GCTTCTCCATTGACAGCCCTGACAGTCTTGGTAAGTGACAACAGATGTTCTGACATGTGTGCCAGTGTTTATGACACATTACATGTTGTAGAAATAGGCCAGAGCAGATAGAGATTTTAAGATGGCTCTAATAACTTCGTGTAGACAGTCAGCCGTGCACCAGAAAGCTGAACAGGCATAACTGCTGAATGATGGTGAAGCATGTTAGCGTTGTCCTACTCTGGTGATTATATGCCACCACGTTTCTCTGTTTGCTCACCCCTGTACATTTATGTTTACTGTACACAGTTACCAATGCATTTATCCAAGGATTTAGTTAATGAGGAATTTGTGCAACATGCTTCATCAGAGCATATTATTTTGCCTACACATGCTCTACGGAGCAGTACCTTGTTGGACAGAAAATTAACCAACAGCTATTTTGGTAATTGCTTTGTTGTTTTTT
>NW_018137673.1:0-445 GCF_001952655.1 Monopterus albus
ACTTCTTGACACGGTTACCTGCAGCTCAGCAGCATACAGTGGGCACGACAAACCGCAAGGAAATAAAATTTGAATATAACCAACAGCAGAATTCGGGGGTCCTCGACACCCCGGGGATCTCAGACCCATTCTATACCGGTCCCAGACACGATTACCTGCAGCTCATCAGCATACAGTGGGCACGACCAACCGCAAGGAAATACAATATCACTCGTGACACAGGTATGGTCCCAGACACTCTACCTTCAACAATCAGGACTCGAACCTGATGTCGACCAAATTATAAATTTCTGAGTAGTCCTTGTGTTATCGCAGTCTGAGTAAATTTGTTAAAAATCAATCAGGCTTTTTCAATGGGAGCCAAACCCTTTTTCAGCCGGCTGTCTCAGACTTTCAAACCCAAAGACACTCCTTTCTTCCAATTTTCCTTTCCACTATCCCGGAC
>NW_018137674.1:0-444 GCF_001952655.1 Monopterus albus
ATGCACACTTTGGGTGGAGCCACAGCTTTCCTTGTAGCTCTTCAGTGATGTAGATATGTTTAAACTCATGTTTAAGCAGCACTAATAAAATACTAGGAACAAAACATTTGATTCCAAATAATGATAAATAAGAAAAACACCTACCAGCTCTGTATGCCACGCTCTATACTTCCCTGACAACAAGTTAAAATAGAATTAGCACATAATACATAATTGAATATGCCTTGTTTGTCTCCTCCAGCTGTTCATATGTCAGTACCACATCTGGCTGGCAGCAGACACCAAGGGAGTTTTGGTCCTAATTCCAGGAAACCCTTCACTCAACATAATGGTCAGCACCTTCATCTTTGTGTGTGTGGCTCATGAGGTTTCCCTCATCACCAATGACCTAGCCCAGGTGGTCATCCCCAAAGACAGTGTGGCACTGTTGAAGAGACTTGGGAC
>NW_018137675.1:0-444 GCF_001952655.1 Monopterus albus
AAGGAAGAGAAGTGTTCCTCATGAATGGTTTTATATGTCAAATTTAAATGACTAAACAACTGTTTACTATGAGTTCTTTAAGATTAATGAGCATCAAAGAGAAGGATTATAAAGAAATGTTTCCAGGACATTCAATAAAAACTATCTCACCATCCACAACAACGACCGAAATCAAGTGGTATGACTGTGAAGACAAAGGTGAGCCGTAGCCACACCTGTACCGTCCTGTGTCCGACTTGGTCACCTGTGTGATTGTGACATACAGTCCAGATATAGATCCTTCTTTATATTCAATGCTGTATCTGCCATTGTGAGCTCTGTTCTCATTTGTGTCGATGAGAACGTCATCTTCTTTTTCACATTTATCTTTACAGAAGAAAATCCTGCTTCTGTTGGCAGCATTGAAGCAGGCATATGTGACGATTTCTCCTTCAGTGTTTGTAT
>NW_018137676.1:0-444 GCF_001952655.1 Monopterus albus
ACTGATCAGACGTTGAAGCTGCTATAATCAGTACTTATTTTAACAATGGCTCAAATGACTAGGGGTGGGAGGTGTCACTTGTAATGATGTATCCAAACAGAAATATTACCCAACTGTGCTGTTTACCTCAGCTCTACATAGCTTTAGTACAACTTAACTGTTTTGGCATTACAGTCCACACCTGTAATGTCTGCTCCACTGTAACCGCTCCCAGTAGCGTGCCCAGCAGCAGCCCACAGCAGGTTTCAGAAAAAAAAAAGCTCTATTCACAGACACAGTTAGTGGCAGGCTGGTGAACATACATATACAGTAATATTTAGCAAATCAAGAGCCACATTCTGTATTTTTCTCATGAGTTGCTGGAGACCAAGACACATCTTAAATTTATGACACTGCCAGAAATGACTCCAAATATGATATAAAAGTGTTGTGGTTAAAGTTTGT
>NW_018137677.1:0-444 GCF_001952655.1 Monopterus albus
CTGGTCGGAGGCAGAAGGTAAAGTGAAAGAGATACTGAAAAATAAGCTGCAAATTCATGAGGAGATTGAGATGGAGCGGGCTCACAGAATCGGGAAAACTACGGATCGTGGACCGAGGGCAGTACTGGTGAAGTTGATGAAAGAGAAAGATAAGAAACAAATATTGCAACAAGCGAAGAAGCTCAAAGGATCTAACATTTACATAAATGAAGATTACACCGAGTATGTGAGGATGAAAAGAAGGGATTTGATGCCGAAGTTAAAGGAGGCCAGGGCGAAGGGGGACATCGCGTTCCTCAGGTATGATCGACTAGTGATTAGGCCGCGGAACCAGGACCCAGGACCTAGGACCCAGGACCCAGGACCAGCACGCCCAGTATGCCAAGACAAGGAGATGGAGGGATCGCTGGACCCTCGCATGTCTGAGTCACGCAGGAACATTGA
>NW_018137678.1:0-444 GCF_001952655.1 Monopterus albus
AAGGACAACAGGTGGTTCCAAAATGACATTGCTATGCAGGTAGAAATTAGCGTAGGGCACACAGGGTGTCACAGAATGGTCAGAATTTAAAAAAAAATCCCAGTAACCTGTTAATGTGAAGTGAAGGTGCTGTCCCAGTTATGCAGCATGAGCACTGTGAAAAAATGAGTGAAGGAAGGAGAAACATTCTCAAGAAAAGCACATTGAAGGCAGGAGTCACACAGGCAATGGAAAAACAGTAAAGTGTGGTTGAGAAATAATAAAAGAGTTCCTTTTTTCAGGGTCGGGGTGTAGGTTCAGCGATGAAGGGAATACAATACAAGAAGATCCCTTGCCAAGGTCAATTAAATGGGTTAAACAATGAACATCTGCTTCTGTCTGCTTATATCTGACTTTGCTAGTGTACAAACCCCATTCCTCATTTTGAATTTGATGCCTGCAACA
>NW_018137679.1:0-444 GCF_001952655.1 Monopterus albus
TGAGTGTCAGCTTTGTTAATTGTGCCAGTGGTGTGATTTTAGTGTGTTGGCAATTGAAATAAAAAAAGTAAAATTCTGTCCAGGATCAGTAGTTGTGAGGAGCTGTGACAAAATGACCCCCACTCCCTTTCTTTGTTGGAGTCAAGGTAACATTGTAAACATTCCACTCAGCAGAAGAAGATTAAGTGTCAATAATTGTCTGAATTGTGTGATTTACACCAGTGGAACCAGCGGTAAAAGAGTGAATGCATATAAGCTGTAAATCTGTGGACGCAACTGAGATAATGAATATGATATGCTACTGCCCCATGTGACTTATAAACCATGTTTCACTGTCATACAGTACCAATCTTGTTTTCCTTATGTACAAAGTTAGCTTCCTGTTGGCAGGTTCTGATTTAGCAGTTTAAAGGAAGGTTTAAACTCATTGTACTAGTTATGAAC
>NW_018137680.1:0-444 GCF_001952655.1 Monopterus albus
AAAAAAAAAAAAAAGACAATATCACCGTATACATGTGTGTAAACCTCAGAAGTTTCAAAGGAAGCTCACTCACAGACCTACATATGACATAAATATAGGCCACAATGGGTGCCAAAGCACACTATACTGACTGGTACTGCTGCTTGTATCGCCAAATGCTTGTGAGCTACTTGCAGATATTCACGTTACACTGAAAATATTGCTCCCTGATCAACCTGACTCTGTGGGACCAATAAAAGTATGCAGATCAAGCAAACCATGCACTGGTATGGAAAATGTGTAAGATCTTTGCATGACATGATAGAGAAGTAGGAATTATTCCAATAAACATCCTAATTAAAAGTACAGTATAACAAAATCTAATGCAACAGTACTATATACATCCTCAGCAAGAAAAAGGGAAAATTAACACCCTGGTAGAATTCTGGCGAAACTATGCACTAA
>NW_018137681.1:0-444 GCF_001952655.1 Monopterus albus
CCCTATATGTAGGATTTGAAAATGTATTCCTCAGCGCCATCTATGGTGATGGTACACAATTCACATTTAACATAGCTACACCCATAGAACTAACGTATAGGAACCCTGCAATGAAAGGGCTCAGTCCTGCATATAAACTCACATCAGTTTTCCTCAGGCATGTCTGATCTTTGAACAAAAACAATAAAAATGTCTTATCACATAAACATTTTAAAAATAGAGGCTTTAGCTGCAGTCAGACACATGCTTATGAGTAATGTGCCAAGCTTAATTTTAGCCTAGTAGTTCTAAATACAAAGTAATAGCAATTTCCTGGTTTTCTGTATAAATTGGTCATGAAATGTGATCTGATCTACACCAAAGTCACAAATAACAACCACAGTATTTCTAAGCTGCTAAATCACAAATAGTCATGAGCTTTCATGTCTTCATTGAACACACCCA
>NW_018137682.1:0-444 GCF_001952655.1 Monopterus albus
TACCCACTGCACTACTGTCGCCTCCCCTAGCAGTAAACAGCTGAGGTTGATGGGAACCTTATAAACTACATAGGTACTGGATTCGTCACCACAGTCCCATAAGTTCACCAACAGTGGTGGAAGACTCAGATTTATTACTTAAGTGAAAGTTCTAATACACTATTATACCAATACTGTGTTTCAAGTAAACATCCTGAATTCAAAATCGTACTCAAGTACAGAAGTATCGTCAGCTAAATGTACTTCAGTACTACTGGGTTATAATTTATCATCCTCCTACTGCAGCTGCTCCAGGTGGAGCTGGCTCTGACTATATACACTTAGTTACAATACATCCAGTGGTTCCAAACCTAGGGATCAGGCTCCATCAAAGGGTCATCAGGTAAATCTGAGAGGTCCTGATATGACCGACATTTTCACTGATATGAAGAAAGAAGAAACCTC
>NW_018137683.1:0-444 GCF_001952655.1 Monopterus albus
TGTGTGTTTGGCTGTATTTGCGAGGACCAGCTCCTGACAAACCACTGTACTTGTGAGGACAGCATTGTGACACGTCCTTGTTAGGACATTAGCATTGTAAGGTGTCCTTGTGAAGACATTAGTGTTGTGATGTCTGCATTTAGTGATGTTTGACTTACGTATGGTTTCCCGTTGCCTCCTTCATAGCGGCCGTGGGTTGCGTACAGAGGGATATCATCTCTGTAGGCCATGTTGTCGTAGGGGTTGAAGCCACTGTAGTGCCCCCTACAGAAGCACCACCACACCTGCAGGGAGAAGTCATTGGCTATGTTAGCTGTATGACAAGATCTCCTTTGAAAACACAATAACTGTATAAATACATTTATGATTTTGATCAAGGATATGGACATGGATGTTGGATGTTTGTGTTGTGCCGGTATCTGTATGTGAAAACAATAGGGATGT
>NW_018137684.1:0-444 GCF_001952655.1 Monopterus albus
TCTTATACAACGTAGGATAAAGAAAGTCCAATTTAAACTTGTCTGGCCCAAATTGTTAAACAAATTTTCTCATTTCTGTAGGAATGTTGGATGAGCTGGTCTTGTGTGTTATGTCTTCATTTACCTTTCATCTGTATGTGTCTCAGGTGGGCGCTATGTTCGAGCTCTGGCTTGTGCCACCGGTGTAGCGGTGCTGAGCTGGTTTGTCACCCTGCTGTCGGTGCTGATCATAGCACTTTTCGTCACTCTGCTGGGCCGCTCCATGTTTTGGTACAACCACTTCTACGCCTCAATCGGCCTGTACGGGGCTGCAGCCACTGGCAAGATGGTTCTTATCCACACCCTTGCCAAAAACCTTTACTACGGCGTGAGTGATCTTTTGATACTTTTCTCTTACATGTGGAAAGTAGCTTTAAAAGATAGACAATGTGTGTACCCTAAAAT
>NW_018137685.1:0-444 GCF_001952655.1 Monopterus albus
ATTGGTGATGTGGGAATAGTTAAATCCAGCTGAAATACCCAGAGCAGCAAGAAATAAAAGAACAACAACCAAATGGGCCGAATCGACATTATGGCACCTAGTAAATGTAACCCACACATGCAGCAGCAACAGGAGCAGCAGCAGGTGATTAATGAGGAGGAATCAGCTGGTGGAACATATTTTCTAGACTTAGACACATTGTATCAGAGAAGACATCAGATTCAAAATGGACAGCATGACTGGAACTGTAAACAGACCAGATGCTGAACAATATGTCTGCACACAGGAGGAAAAGGTGGAGGTGCTCAGACGCACACAGAGATACTGGGCAGATCCATTCTCAGCATCATCAGGTTCATATGCTGGTGAATAGAAGCCACCATAACAATGTGAGTCTAGACAACCTGGAAGAAAGCACTGAAGCAGAGGACCTACAGTACCGTA
>NW_018137686.1:0-444 GCF_001952655.1 Monopterus albus
CCACTCTAACAGCTGAAGATGTATACATTGGTTTGTAAAGTGGGCTGAGCTGAAGCCATAGCACAGCCACAGTTTAGTGAAATAAATAGGGATTCTGGGCCTTGGAGTATACCCCCACAGCCCCTGCAAGATGGGGGGCTGCCTTCCAGTGATTATTATAACAATGCAGTTGTATAAATTAAAATATTATATAGGCTACATTGACTGCATTTTCAGGACCATATTAAAGGTAAATAATAAAAAAAAATATTTGCTAATTCATATTCTTCTTTGATGCCATTTTCACACATGAACTCTGGACAACGCCTGCGAAATCAGGTCCAGACTTGCCCTTTTATACATGTAGCACAGAACAGGTCCCTGTCAGATGCAGTCTCACCTACTGGAACTACTCCATTGGGTTTATTCAACGGTGGAGCACCTGGGTAGAGCATGCAGGAGGCA
>NW_018137687.1:0-444 GCF_001952655.1 Monopterus albus
ATGTATGTCCTAAATCTATACAACAGACTTGCATTAAGTAAACTTTGATCTACTGTTGCAAGTGCACCGTCCCTGGAGATGATATGCAAGTAATGGATGTAACTGCTACTAGACGTAACACACATCACATGACCCATTGGCCTTGTGTTCACAGTCAGGTTGGCCTTAAACAGACCCACAACAACAAAACCTGTGGAAGCAAAAAATAAATTATAAAGCTCTAGAGGTCAAGTCAGTTTTTATGTAGCATCAATCTGTAATGAAAATAATCAATAGTTGCATTTTGATACAAAATACTTCAGAGCTCCACTTCAACCAATTACAACAGCAAAATCCTGCTTTTACATCACAATGCATGAGTGATAGGCTATTAATTTAATGCTATTATATAATTGTATAGCACTATAGTATATATAATATAACATTTTTCTGCATTGAGTAGCT
>NW_018137688.1:0-444 GCF_001952655.1 Monopterus albus
TAATATTGCATTCAGATATACTTATGATAAAAAGATGTATTCATCCCATAATGATGTAATCCAGTTCATGTGTACTGGAGGAACAACCCTTGTCGGCACAGTGACATTGCGTCAGACCTGTATTGACGGTGAGATGCAGCTGCCCACTTGCCACTAACGGTTTTTAATCAGCTGGACGTGATGAACGTTGATCTGACTGGACAAACATGAAACCAGAAGAAGAGTCATGTATCGACCCAGTGTCTGCTCTTCAGTGCTGTGTGTGGTCGTTTTAATAAATCATATAAGCTCAGTCTGTTTCCAGCCTCAGTGTATTATGAGAATGGCAAATGGTTTTGTATAGCTCCTTTTTACACACTAATGCGCATTCACACTCACACACTGACACACTGGTGATATCACCGGCAGCAACTGGATGTTCAGTGTCTTGCTCAAGGACACTTG
>NW_018137689.1:0-444 GCF_001952655.1 Monopterus albus
GAAATGTAAAACAGTACAATTCCCATTACAGTTACATAGAGCAACAAGCTGCAAGTCTTTTATGTCCAACCAATAATCAAAAATAAGTAAAAAGAAATCTAAATTATTAAAAGTTTTAAAAAGCAGCAGAATCTCACATTTGAGAAGCTCGAACCACAAAATGACATTTAACTTTTGGCAAAAAATTTTCAAAATGGCTACAGTAAATCAAATCAATTAGATCAACTAATCAAGCGGTACTTGTATTTACTGTTGGACAGTTTACTTAACACTAAGTAACTGTAGGGAAGTGATGTAATGGAGTAGAAACTGAAAAATTACAAGCTACAAATTACAAGTACCTCAAATGTGTAATCAAGAACAATACAATAAATGTAATTAGTTACAGTTCACCATCGTCTTTGCTCTCCTAGATGGTTTTAATATCCTTAATTGGCAACTAAT
>NW_018137690.1:0-444 GCF_001952655.1 Monopterus albus
AAAAAAAAAGTCAGTTTTCCTGAAAAATGGAAGAAGGTATATTGCTGAGAGTAATAACAAACATCTTGCTGCTTGTCTTGTTATTATCTTGACCTGACCTTTGCCCCCCACAGTGTGTAAATGTTTCTATTTAGGGACCTAATGTTAGCAAGCTTTCAGGTCTTGATGAGACTCATATTATATTTTATTACAGAAAAGCTTGCTTGAAAGGTCAAACAATTTAAGCCTGAAGTGTTAGACAGTTGTTAGACAGTGTGCTAGACAGTTACGCCGTATGTTGACAGCTGCAGATGCCTAATTAGAGTGCTCAAGAGTTGGCTAATTTTCAATTAGTTATAGGTCATTTGTGATTTTAAAAAGTAACAAACATTTCTTTGTTCATTTAAACAGCTGTTACATTCCAACAGCCTATACAAATTTATCAAGGTAGGTAGGTAGGTAGGT
>NW_018137691.1:0-444 GCF_001952655.1 Monopterus albus
CTGAACGACTAGCTTACCCCTAGCACTTGAATCACACACAATCAGCTAATATTGGTAGACAATTTTTATGACTAAAACACATTTACTACGAAACAAGATGTTGTAATAACATTATCATATATTGTTCAATTATTTCACAACTTTAACACAAGGCTTTTTTGTGAGGGAGAAGGATAGAATGATGATATGAAGTTATCCCCTAAGCATCTCTGCTAAGATTGTATCATATGCTAAAAACAGAACAACCTCAGGAGTATTGTTAAGTGTCTTGGCATTCGAAATTGTGCCAGAGCGAATAGAGCCTGTACCTTATTAACGTTACTGCTTCACGGTTAACAAAAACTCAAGCGCCAACATTTTGCGTTATGTCAATGGAATGCTAGCTAAGCTTGTGGTAGCTGGTTAGTGTTGCCTTGCTCGCTACTTAACGTTAGTGAGCCCTAG
>NW_018137692.1:0-444 GCF_001952655.1 Monopterus albus
GCCTCTGTACTGGAGTCAAATTCCTTTTATGTACATACTTGTCCATTAAAGATGATTCTGATTCTGTATGTGTAATAAATGCTTAGAATTTTGGAAGCATTGACATCTTTCCACTATGTCACTTTTTGCTGTTACACTGTCATATAATCACATTTTCAGTGCTAAAACTGTGTTCACAGTTGCAGCTCCAGTGCCAGACACCATGATACTAAATGCCACAGAGCGCGGGGTCCCACTGAAGTGTGAGGTTAAAGGTGCTTTTCCACAGCCTAAGGTCGAGTGGCAGGACAGTGAAGGAAACACCCTTAGTGCTGAGGAGCCACAGGTCTCAGAGAGCGGGGGCATCTACAACGTTACCGTCCTCACCACTGTGAACAAGACAAAGACCAACTGCTTCCGCTGTGTGGCCACACAGGAGGCGACCAACCACCAGACTGTTGATGA
>NW_018137693.1:0-444 GCF_001952655.1 Monopterus albus
GCTGCAATAGCGACAGTCCTCTGTCATGCAGGGACGACAGAAGAGTGTGTCAGTGTTGGTGTGCTGCCATCCCGGATGATGGCGAGTCTCAAAATTATACTCCTGGAGCACCTCTAACCACCATGCCACCTGTCCTTCAGGTTGGCGAAAATTCATGAGCCAAGTGAGGCTGGCATGGTCCGTCCTCAACACAAATCTGGTGCCCAGGAGGTACAATCTGAAGTGCCGCACCGCCAGGACGACAGCTAACAGCTCCCATCTGGTGACACAGTAGTTCCTCTCTGCGCGACTGAGGCTGCCGCTGAAAAAGGCCACCACTCGCTCCCCGTCCCCCACCTCCTGGGAGAGAACGGCCCCCACACCAACACCGCTGGCATTGGTGTCCACAATGAAAGGGTGCTGGGGGTCAAGATACGAGAGGACCGGTGCCTCCACCAGCACTGC
>NW_018137694.1:0-444 GCF_001952655.1 Monopterus albus
TTATTTATTTTGATGGTGTTTTGAACACCTCAAAATTCTGTTGTAAAGAAAATTCCTATGCTTATTGTTGTAAACATACAACAGAAAGCCTTTTCCATCTTATTTCCTCCCTGCTGCCAGAGTCAGCATCCAGCGTGGAGGGTCAGAGTCCAGTGACGATAGTACATGCACACTCACATGTGCAAATAATACTAATGTAACATGTATTTGTTCCCTGGTTATTTTTTAAATCGAGCAATTGCAAAAATGGTATTCGTCTTGTAAATAATATGTACAGGCATCTCACAAGTAAAATCACTGATCATAAATTTGACCCTTGTGGATTTTATTTGAAGAGAGAACTGTGTTTTGTCAGAGAACAACTTCAACATAACTACATCAGTCATGTATTTGTACTTTTTAACTGTAACTCCTTAGAAATCAGTCTGTCCTTAACTGGAAAAA
>NW_018137695.1:0-444 GCF_001952655.1 Monopterus albus
GAGGCCGAGTTAGAGACTGAAGTCATTGGAGTCAGAGACAGTTTTGTTCCACATGTGAGAAGGAACAAAGTCAGGAAACTGAAGAGTTAATGTGGCTCCAACACGTCCTGAGACTCAGCTGTAATTAGACAGATGAGACAGAGACAGAGCTTTATTAACCCAGTGTGAACCTGCAGTGGCACAGCAGCCAAGTCACACATGGACCACAGGACAACCAGCATCCGGACACTGTTGGACAGCTTCTCCAGCAGCGTGGAGCCGCTTCACCAGGCTGATTCACCACACGGTGTCAGTAAGAAGACCAGAGGCAGGATGGTGTCAGCGGACTGTGGTCATGTTCATTCAGACAGAATCCAGCACAGTACGGCAGAACACACCCACTTCAACCTGCCTTCAGCTGTGAGCTCTGAATAAAGCAGGGAAACGAAACCTGAGTGAACAGGA
>NW_018137696.1:0-444 GCF_001952655.1 Monopterus albus
AGAACTGCTGCTTTCAACCTTTTTTTTCCCCCTGAGGAGCACCTTAAAACAATACTGCCTCAAAAGACAAAGTACATGGTTTTTGAAGCTGGGTCTTGTTTGAAAAGGCAGATATCTTAGAGGTTGTTTTTGAAAGGAGATTAAAACCCGACTGTAATGCTTCAAATATGGATATGACGCAAACATACTGCTGTACATGCCTGCACAAATCAGCACACATGCAAACTCCCTGACAAGCAAACACATTTAAGTTGTGCCTTGGAGAGTAAATCCTGTTCTATGGCCGGTCAGCAGCACAGGCTCAGAAGACAAACGTGACAGAGTCGACGGTGATGATGATGGTGATTGTGATAATAATGATTGTGCTGATTATTATGGGGCTGCCACGGTGATGTGGTGATTGCACTGCAAAATGGTGATGAGGAAATGATGATTAAGATCACT
>NW_018137697.1:0-444 GCF_001952655.1 Monopterus albus
TTGGGTGTTACTAAATTACATGACACAAATGCAAACAACCACTCACACCCAGATTTACTCCTATTAACCCCTAACCCTAACCCTAGGGGCAATTTGGAGTCTTCAGTCAATCTAACCTGCATGTCTTTGGTATGTGGGAGGAAACCGGAGCGCCCGGAGAAAACCCACACAGGCACAGGGAGAACATGCAGACTCCACAGTGAAAGGCCTCGGGTCAGCCTAGCCTGTGAGGCAACAGTGCTAGCCACTGTGCCACTGTGCTGCCCTGATTAATTTGTTTTACTAAATTACATGACATCTGTATTTCTCTGCCCTTCTTGTCTGCCGCTTTGGTCTGTTCCCTTAATTTGCCAATTCAGAAAATACCTTGTTAAAATAGATCATCATGATCACCACTGTGTGTTGACTTCATATGAACAAAACCAAAAGTCTGAGAATGCAAAA
>NW_018137698.1:0-444 GCF_001952655.1 Monopterus albus
ATTCTCGGACGCTTCAGAGAAAGTAATTGCAGCAGTCTCATACCTCAGAGCTGTCGACTCAAACGACCACTACTATGTAGGATTCATAGCTGGCACCAAGCTCAGGACTCACCATACCTCGCCTGGAGCCTTGTGTGGCCGTTCTGGCCGTAAACATGATGGCCACTATCACCATGGAGATGGCATTCACATTTGACCAGACTAGCCTTTACACAGACAGTCGAGTGGTTCTTGGTTATATCAGTAACGAGCAGCGCCGATTCCACGTCTATGTGGGTAACCGTGTCCAGAGGATCCGGAAAGACACCAATCCAGAGCAATGGCATTATGTAAGATCAGAACACAATCCGGCAGACGTTGCTACATGACCCATAGAGCCTGACAAATTACAGAACACTCTCTGTTTTAAGGAACCCACATTCTTATACCAGCCAAAAACTGGAA
>NW_018137699.1:0-444 GCF_001952655.1 Monopterus albus
TGAAGCACCATCCAGTTAGTTTGTGGATCTGTAGTCAGACTCGTCATTATTTTTAATTAGTTACAAATGTAGAAATGAAATCACTTTCATCAAGTATATACACATTGTGGAGATGGAACTGATGGAACATGTGGTCTTGTTGTGCTCACTAGTGAAATTAAAGCTGATAATAGTACTAGAGTAGTTACAGAAAGGTGCAGCTTTATTATAGTTTAATTACTCTTATTTTCTAATGTGCAACACCTTTAAAAGGACACTGGGAGCCATTTGATTTGTTTTTAAAGTATGAATAAAGAGAATCTGGAACAGAATATTCTGTACATAGGTCAGGCAGGTTTTAACAACTGCTATCCCTATACTAGCCATTCTAGTGCAAAGCTTGAATTTTGAAACAATCAATGTTAAGTTGTTTTCATAGTCCTAGATGAAATTCATGAGTAATGT
>NW_018137700.1:0-443 GCF_001952655.1 Monopterus albus
TGATATAGACATCTTATATAATATGTCTATCTTTGACCATATTCCTGTAAAGCTGACTATTAGATTTGACTCTATACCTACTTTAGTCCAGACCTACCAAAATCATGATTGTCTGGACTGGTCTGCTCTCTCTTCTGAGGACCTTGCCTGCTATTGTTCTCACACTGACAGGCTGTTATGTGATATTACTCTACCCAGAGAGGCAGTTATGTGTAAAAATTTTAATTGTACTGATGCTAATCACAAGGCAGATATCTCGTCCTTTTATTCTAATATTATCCGGGTGCTGATTGAAGCTAGTATGACTTGTTATAAAAGTAGAGAATCAGAATCACGTTTTTTGCCAAATAAGTTAAGTTGAAATTCACATTATCAGGAATTTGCCTTGGCAATTTGGTGCATACATAAACACAAAAACAGACATAGCAAGTAACATATAACAA
>NW_018137701.1:0-443 GCF_001952655.1 Monopterus albus
TAATGGGTATAAAATAATTTGTTGTGCATAGTCATAAATAAAATCCACACTAAAAACAAGGGATCATGTAAAATTATGTTTTTACTAAACATAATCTAAAAATGTCCCCTGCACAATGAAATGAATCAGGGACACAAGACAGCTCATTTGCTCTCATGAGAAGGGGGGAAAAGGGATGTGTACGATGGAGGTTGGTCACCCTCTTGAAACTGAGGTGGACCAGTAGGGGGTTGATGCTGCCCTGAAGATGATGCATTTGAAAAACCATATGCGACAGTGTATTGGGGCAATTCATTATCATAGCAACTTCCTATGGTTGCATGTTGACTGGGATGTGGTGCTGGGTACCCATAACTATCTACAGGTACAGGATATGCGCCACCAGGGAAGGCAGGGGGAGGGAAGTCGCTGTAACTTGGGCCCCCAGCAGCCCCACCTGGGTA
>NW_018137702.1:0-443 GCF_001952655.1 Monopterus albus
AAATGAAAATAAAAGGAATGAACTGTTTTAAAACAAAAAATAAACTGGATAGAGATTAAAGTCAAGAATAAAGTGATTTAAAGTCAAATAAATTGTCTTTTTCTACTGGAGAGTATTAATTTTATGCATGAGCTTGTAACGTTTTCTGTCCTTCTGTTGTATGTTGAATCTGTCCATCAGGACAAACCAACATTGTTATAAGAAAGCACAATGTAAGTATGAGGATGCAAAATGTTTACAGAGCACTTTGATGCTGCACAAAGCAGGCATTGACACTGTGAATGTGATAACTGATCCACAGCTGTGTTCCCCTGTAGCACTGTAACTGATGATTTGCTTGAAGATCAACAGGGATTGGCTCTTCTGAATTGAACGCTGTTGAGCAATGGATTTGAACATGGTGATGTGGAGATAGTAGTATCTTCTTCTTTTTCTTTCGGCTG
>NW_018137703.1:0-443 GCF_001952655.1 Monopterus albus
AGATGTGTGCAGACAAATGCATCCCTGCATGCACATGTGCACTCTCATCCCCCTCACCCACAAAATGCTGAGAACATTCCTGCATAAATATGCGTATAAAAAGCAAATATAACAACATGGCAGAAAAATCAGAGCCTTAACATCTCCTGTCTCTGCACTTCTGTGTGAATACAATCCACAAGTTCTGTCTTAAATGTGCCTGTATTTTGTCTTTCAAGGTCTTTGTGATGCAGAGAAGACAGAAGCCCTTATCCAGAGGAGCTGTGTGTTTGAATGCCAACATCAGAATCAGTTGACTTGGGCATTAAACAGACATGACCCTGCCAGCTCCCTAGAACAAAGTCCATGTATGAATGAGCAGCTTATTTTCTGAAGAATTAACACAGAGCTAGTGGAGGTGTTGATGACGTTCCATCATGTGCCTTGAAGGAAAATGAAAGAAT
>NW_018137704.1:0-443 GCF_001952655.1 Monopterus albus
TTATTTTGCAACTGCTTTAAATATTCTTAAAAAGCACAATATCATTGAGTACATAAACAGTTTCACTCCAAATTTGACAACTTTGAATAAATTAACACTGTAAAGTTTTTTTTCTCAATAAATGAATTAAAAAAGCATGATATTCAAAATATATGATTGTATTGTTGTTCTTTAGTATTTGACTAATGCTACAAAAATCACAAACTGAATGATATGAATAAACATTTATGGTGAGTGTTTGTACTTTCTCCATTTAGTTGACAAACATTAACAACATGGGTGCGCAGTTGACTGTTTACTTCAGATGACTGCTTGGAGGTTTTAGGGTAACATTTTTAATAAATATTCAGGTCTTGCGTCACTTAGAAACATATTAGTGCGTTTTTAATAGTTTCTGAACAACAACAGTGGTCTAAGAGGAAAAACTAATTCAGGTTGGAGAC
>NW_018137705.1:0-443 GCF_001952655.1 Monopterus albus
CCAACCTGTAGGGCCTGTGGGTTATTTTTAGAACCTTCTTTTTCCTCTCTTGGAGAGGGAAGAGTTACACCAAGGGAGCTGGCCTCCTGAGAGAGATGTGAAATGCAGGCAGATGGGCATGGAGAGGTTTGAATTTGTCTGTTATTGTAATTCATTAAGGTTTGTCTTTATCTTGTGTAGACAGCTCTTCAATGTATAGATATGTGACTCCATGGAGGAAGAATGTAATGCATTTAACATAATGTAGCTTGTTAAAAATGGCATAATTCACAATCTTGACACAGTAGCACCAAGGCAAAAAGGCACTACAGCTAATGAAAAACAATTCTAAAAATAATGCCTTGTGAAGCAGGTGTTGACCATCCTCACAGTGCTGATGCCATGGTTGGCCTGCTGCAAAATAAATGACATTACACACCAGTGTGATGCAGGATAACCTCTTC
>NW_018137706.1:0-443 GCF_001952655.1 Monopterus albus
GTACTAACTCATGGAACCTGCAAATGTGCTGGCTCTTCCCATTTTTCTAAGTTCATTTTAGCATTTAAAGAACAGACTGTATCCATGTAGCAATGCTTCGTTTCCCCCAGCAGAACACAGTCAGTCCACTCTGAAACTACATTACCAACACTGGTTTGTTTGCCAGAGTACAGGGTTATTACTGGTTACCACAACCACTTGGAAACACTAAATTTGGATGCGGAGTGTGCGCGACTCGGGCCACTTGGTGCCTCAGGGCTGCCAGTGGTGCTGAGGCTGGAAGACCAGGAATATTTGTGGATGACAAGCATTAGCCCGACTGTTTACAGCCCTCTCCAAAGACGTCTGGTCCAGAGTCGCTGCGTTCCCACAAACCCCATCTCACACGTTTGACAGCTAGTTTTGTTGGAAATGGATTACATGAATGAATAGCTTGAAATGTT
>NW_018137707.1:0-443 GCF_001952655.1 Monopterus albus
TAAGGATCTGAACAGCTCCTGTCTCCCGCTGCCACACTAAGCGCCTAATGAGCAGAAATAACTCTCCCTGCTATTTTCCATGCTTCTCAGCCAGTTTCATCGATATGCTGTGGAGTGAGGCGGCACGTTGCTATGGAAACAGCAGACAAAGACGATGAACAGGGTTGTATGTGAGCAGGAAAGGGGCCTCCCTTGAGTAAAAGGTGTGTGTGCAAACGCGTTATGAATCTTGAGCTCCATATCTCAGGAACCAGCATTTGCTCTGTTCACAAACCTTCATGGGAACTGGTAACCCAATATAGAGGTGATACGCAGCAGTCCTATGTATCTTGGACATTGCAAGACAATAGAAAACGTTTTTCAACTGTTTTCTCCTGGTGGGACGTTTTTAAAGGGCACCACAATCACGAGACAGGGTCACCTTTTATGTTTATGACAGTAGT
>NW_018137708.1:0-443 GCF_001952655.1 Monopterus albus
TTCCTTTGCAGTATTATTGCTCTTATCAGATGTTATGTCCCTGTGACAATACCACCTTGAAAAGAGCTGTTTCAGAGTTTTAATTAGGTTTTATGCTTAAGGATAGGTCCTCACATCTCTAGTAAGACAACTGTGTGTGTGTGCGCGCACGCGCCGGACATCAGGTTAGAGGGTGATTTGATTTCAGCCTCATAAGTGGTCGCACTAAAAGCAGGCTTGTGTCTTTGCTGCAGATACATTTGCGAAAGAGAGAATGTGAGTGTGTGCCTTTGTCTGTGTGCATCTGTGTGATGAGCAAAAACAACAGTGCAGACCACCACCCCTCCCCTCTGCTTTCTTTGCCAAAGGCAATACCTTGGCCTAATTTGGCTAATTAGCAGATGCTGAGTAATGTGCAGACACCCACATCCACACACAAGCTCACCTTTTAACACACGTGCATA
>NW_018137709.1:0-443 GCF_001952655.1 Monopterus albus
TTCACATGACAAATCGAACCAATCAGCCGATTTGTATGATGTCAGACGCACTCAACTGCTTCGAACGTGACTCAAGTGCTTCAAATGTCACTAGACATGTGACCAAAACACGCCTTGGCACAGTGGTTTGATACAATTACTTCATGAGGTACCTCACATGTTTCTCGGGTGTCAGAGGACCATCACTAATCCCAGTATTGTTTCATGCGTTTTTTCTGAACTGTGAGCTGAACTATGACGTGAATCCAAAATCGTTTTGATCTTGAGTCTGTGTCCGAGTCCTGCATTTACTGGGTCCTCAGTTATTTCTGACGCCTAGCCGTAACAGTTATATTGTTATCATGTGACGCATTACATAAATAATAAATGTACCTCATGATGTGTGTTTGTATCTATGACAATTACTGAGAGTGGAGTTAAAGCAGGGGTGGGCAATTAATTTT
>NW_018137710.1:0-443 GCF_001952655.1 Monopterus albus
AAAAAAAGGACAAGCTGTAGATCAGGAAGTAATAAAAACTGGGTGTAATGTAGCTGAGGTCTGAGGACACAATGTCGCTTTGCCCGATTTCTACAAGCTGCTCTTGAGAATCTGAAGCATCTTATGTTTTGTCTACAGGCACAATTTCAGTGTTTCAGACCACAACAAGAAACCCACAGACCACAGGTAAAACTCAGAGTCATGTGACTGTGAGCCTTTTTCAGCAATGACATGTCTTCCTCTCGCCCTCTCACTGCTTTTGGAGAGAAGCCTGAAATCTGGTCTGTTCCCTGACCAGGATCACAAAGGACTGACCAGTGGTCTGGCATGTTTCAGCCCAGTGTCTGCAAACCATGAACATGTTTCAGGACAGTCGCCCACATTCCAGATCACACCACCACTTTCAGATGAAGTTTGCTCACAGTGAACATTCAGCCATTTTT
>NW_018137711.1:0-443 GCF_001952655.1 Monopterus albus
TAGGATGATGTTTTGGCAGGCTGGGCTTTAAAAAAGTAGTGCAGGACTGTATCAATTATAAACTGCATCAGTACATATCAGCTAAACCAAAGGAAGAACTTCTTAGGCAGAATTTAAGGGGGTTTAGGCTTTCACACAACAAAATATAATGGGCCAAGGAAATATTAAAATGACTTTATTACAGATGATTCTTTATCCAGTAGCCCTCTTCCAACAAAAAATAGTAATTACAAACAAAATATTACATTTATCCTCTAAACTTTCTGAATTTATTTTATACATTTTAAACCACTCTGTCATTGGTAAGGAATAGCTTTTCTCATCTGCTATACGACATTCACCTTTTGCACAGTCTATACAATTTAATACACATCTCTGGACCAGGGAGAATAAAACAGCAAGATCCACCAAATGATGAGAGTTAAAAGGAATACTGATCAACA
>NW_018137712.1:0-443 GCF_001952655.1 Monopterus albus
AAAAAAAATGTTACAGTGGACACATTTTATTAAAAAATGATTCTTGTAAACTGTGCCCATGGGTTTCTAACTACGGTGGCACCCCAACCCAACCCTAAAGCAAGGTTTGTGTATTTGAAAGTGCCAAGTGACCTTGATGTGTCGGTTCATGGCAGTAGACTGAGCGGCCCTTACCAGCCCCTCCAGCTCTGCACCACTGTAGTTCTTGGTCTCAGCTGCCAGTTCTTTGATGTCAACGTCAGAAGCGAGCAGGTTGAAGTTTCGCATCTTGCTGGTGTGGATGTTCAAAATCTGGACACGGCCCTTCTCATCAGGCAGACCTGGAAGTTTGATCATGAGACAGTGAGGGATAAAGAAAAATGGATGGAAGGAAAAGATGGGTACGGAAAGGTCAAAGAAAGAGATTAGGGTAGAAATGATAGGAAAGAATGGAATGAATGAAA
>NW_018137713.1:0-443 GCF_001952655.1 Monopterus albus
ACTAGTGTCACAAGTAACCAAGACTACAGTGACATGTCACTGTTGTCAGACAAAAGTGTGCAGAAAGGAAGAAAGTTAAGACTTGATGCACATAAAGTCATGTTTGAAATATGTTGTCAATGCTCACATTTTCTTCCAGCTCTGCTTCCTCCACCCCAGTATACATGTCATCCACCTCCATTGCTGTAGAAAAGAATTTAGTTTAAATCCACAAAAATTTTATTGTGAAGAAAATGTATAAAAGTAAATCATTTGCTATTAATTATTTTACCTTCAGGCTGATTTGTCTTAGTTTCAAACATTTGACTGATTGTCATGTTTTGTAAGGCTTTGATGTCTGAAACAATGTCTTTTGACTGTCTGAGGTCATCAATGTGAACAGACCTCCAAGGACCTGTAAATGTTAACATGTCAGATTATTCTCTATTCTTAAAATAATGCAA
>NW_018137714.1:0-443 GCF_001952655.1 Monopterus albus
ATCACATCAGAAAACGGAAAGTGAGAATGAAACACACTTTTTGAAGAGATAACAAACCTACAACAAAATGATTAACATCACATTTCTGCTTTGCATGTGGAAAACATGTGGTCCCAGCTTCGGCACGGGGCCTAGACATATTTATGCAATGGTGGAAAATGGTTCCTTAACCAGTTATTTTGATCTAAATGACCTAGTGGGTTGATTCCTTGCTGGAGTATACTGATAGTAAAGACAGAAAATTGGTAAACTCAAGTTTAAAAAACATCTGAAATACTTTTCAGGTTTTCTAACAACATTTATAATCTATAACCACAGCAGCAGTCACGCGAGGCTGTAACGTGTTGCTGATGTGTCAGATATGGAGACAAGTTTTGATTTTTATCAGTGTTATCTTCTAGTGTGTGAGCACAAGGGTTAACACTATACTGTGAAACATCATA
>NW_018137715.1:0-443 GCF_001952655.1 Monopterus albus
GCAAAATTAGAAAATACAACCTGGGTGACTCCCCCTTCCAGGCATCCCGATGCAGGCTGCTGGAAAACAAGGAGCGTCCACGAAACACAGAGCCTAATGCCTTTATAAGTTTTGGGCTAACCCCTTACACAGATGAAGGCAGTCCGCAGACTCCATCTCTTATCTGTCAGGGTCGGCGCGTGAAGCTGCTGATAATGTTGTGGTGAACTCAATTAAATTGCAGGACGAGGATACGTAAAACAAAACCGTCTCTTTAATAAAAGCACAGACACTGAACAAAAAAACGATACAAGACACAGTCCAGGGTCAGAGCCAGTGAACACATACATCCAAGGAATCCAAAGTTCGTTGTCCAAAAGGGAAGTCCGATAATGGAGCAGCTGGTCATAACAAAATGGTGCTTAGGTAAGCCATTCATTCAGACGTAATATACACAAGATTTA
>NW_018137716.1:0-443 GCF_001952655.1 Monopterus albus
GGAACACATCATTCATGCACCATGTGGAAAAATGCCGATTCAGGGCATGACAAGTTCATACACTCAAAAAAGCCGAATTTGGTGTATTTAACATTAACATAAATCAAACGTAACTTTGGCAAAATAAATTCTTGTTGTGTGGTTGAACATTTTAAAATCATGTAAATGAAACAACTTAAACTTGACTACAATAAAAATTTATGTTAACTCAACCTAATTATAATGGGTTTAGATTACAAATCACTTCTGCTCCAGAGCTGAAGGTGGCAGTAATGCGCAAATTCATACGTTGGACTGTCGTCACTGCCCTTCGGTCAGGCTCCTCTGACAGACTCAAAGGAAAGCACCTGTCCATGATGCGTGGAAGAAGGTAAGTTTAATCTTTTAATATCTATCGAATAAAAAACCAACATGGATGCAGAAATGTAGTCAGTAGTTATATA
>NW_018137717.1:0-442 GCF_001952655.1 Monopterus albus
TAATCCTGAGAGAAAATCTACTGCGACGTGTTTGAAGGAAGACGTTTGGGCCGATCTGTTCATGACATGTTCGGTCCATCAGAGTGTAAATCCAACAGAGTCTCCTGATTCCCAGTCTAGTGATTGTGATCCAACTCCTGGCCAGGATCCCCACTCCAGTGACCCAGCCCAGAGCTCAGTGTGGACCCCCCACACCTGTGTGCCCTGTCACCAGCTGTGGACATGACTGATGCCGCCTCCCTGTTTGCTGTGTGGAGCTGCCTGTTGTCAGGCTGATTGCTGGTTGCTGACTTGTCTTTTTTCACCCATCGTGGTTGTTTAGTTTTCTGTGCTTTGAACCATTGTGTTATTAAAAAGATGGCTCACACAGCTGCACCTACTCACCAGCTTATGAACCTTTCCTCAGACATTATTCAACAGACAGAAACAAATTAAACTCTGG
>NW_018137718.1:0-442 GCF_001952655.1 Monopterus albus
TTGTCCTTGCTCCTCAGGGAGATAACAAACATGTTTCAAGATGGAGGAGTGGAACAACTTCCAGAGCGATCGAGGAACAATCAAATAAGGTAACTGGGATTTTACCCGCCATGTTTCACTCATCACATGTTGAAAAGAAAGGTGAGAAAAAGAGTTTTTCCCATGTTGGCCTGTCATATTGTGACACACCTCTCCCGCTTGCTGCTCCAAGTAGGATGAAATAAATGAGAATGGAGGATGATTATTTGTAAATACACTTTTTCCCCAGGCCTGTTTTCAAATAATTGCAGTTATTTTTAACGCTGTAGTTGATGCTTCCGAGCCCTCCAGCTAAGCGGCGGCGGGAGACGCTGAGTGTCGCTGAGCTGCTGTGTTCTCACCAGCAATTATTCATCACTAGTCATCCTGCATCTCTCTTTCATTCTTTCTCTCTCTCTAAATT
>NW_018137719.1:0-442 GCF_001952655.1 Monopterus albus
TACATGTAAATAGGTAGTAAAACAAATATTGCATTGATTGAAGGTATTGCACTGAGGGTGTTAGGATCGCTCGACACAATTATGAGCGAGCAGAAATGAACAGACCCAGGCGGCTGGCTTCGGTGCAATAGGTGGGTTTATTTACAGTGCTACAACAGCGGTGCAATACTATATACAAAAAATAGAATGAGTGAATATCACCGGGTGATGACCAACTTTAGTGGAGGGGTTATTGTCCATGGAGTGATGTGGTTGGGCTGCGAGGGTAGGTGACACTCCTGGGCTGGTCAAGGTGGAGATCCGGTTGACTGAAGAAGTAACAGAGAGTGGAATGAATGATGAGACTGTGCATCAACCTGTGAAAGTGGTTGATGGAGCTGAGGAAGCCAAGGTCCAGAGGAGAGGTCCGGGTAATACAACAGGAGACGCTAGGACTAATAAC
>NW_018137720.1:0-442 GCF_001952655.1 Monopterus albus
TCAGGTACACCACATGCTGTGTGCTCGTTCTCATGCATTCAGACAAGGTGATGAGACAGAGTGGAATGAAAAAAACTCTATGTCAGCAATAAAAACTCTACATCTGGCAAGGGCTGCATCCAAACAGCTCTCTCAAAAGAGAGAGATCAAGATGGTGCCATTGTTCCTGGCTCGCCGCTTACTCCTCCTATGTTTGTTTTGTTTTGTATGTTTTGTAACATTCGACACTATCTCCATTTTGTCAACGCTGGTATATGATTGTTCGACTCTTTTAGAAATTCGCAATTTAATGTCAAGTCTGCCAGGTTTCTACCGAGGTTTCCAATCGAACCCACCACCACCCCCGTTAGCATCCATACCCGTTTTCCTATGGCGTTCTTTTCGGCTCTCTTCCGGGCAGTTTTCGCCGCAGGCATCGTGGCAAGAGAGGTGGACTCCATGT
>NW_018137721.1:0-442 GCF_001952655.1 Monopterus albus
AAAGGTCTGTTTGGTAGTCCTGGTGCTCCTTCACTGTGCAGGCTGAACGAGGAAGCCTGTAGCCACAGTGAGTTCCTTCTATTAAACATTAATGTCTTAAACACGGAGTTACTTCTCGTTTCAGTGTTGGCTCTGGCCTGTCCCAAATGATAAGTCAGTCAGTACAGGCCCGTTGTACCGTATGTGGGCTGATGTGATGATATGTTGGTGGTTCACCTGCCCAGGTTTTGCATCTATACTGATGCAGCTCATCTCTGCAGCAGAATGACAGAATTAAAATGAAATGTGTCAACCAGAGCTACAACCTAACCATTATCACTGGCAGACAGAACCGGAGTAGCTCTCCTCTTCCTGACCAACCACAGCTCCTCCAGTGGAGCTCCTGACTGCAGCAGACTGTAGCTCAGTGTCAATGTAAAACAGAAGCCCAGTGAACCTTCTC
>NW_018137722.1:0-442 GCF_001952655.1 Monopterus albus
TTCACACAGCTCCAGTGACCTGTTGCACAGGCCGGAATGTGGTCCTGTGAAATGTCTGCCTCCTAAACTAAACGAACTACTGAGCTTTGTAGTTGAGGCTGATGGCATCTGTGTGTGAATCAGGAACTGGTGCTGGGTTTGTGCTCATGGATCCAAGAAGTGAGGAGCTCCCGTTCAAAACACTACATGTTGACAGAAGAGCTTTACATGCCTGAGGGAACTGGGTGTTTGTGCCTGTCAGAGCCTCTGGGGCAGGTTTGTCTGACTGATTTGTTTCTTCTTGTCAGGAGTCCACGCTGCACTTAGTGCTGAGGCTGCGTGGTGGTGCCAAGAAGAGGAAGAAGAAGTCTTACACCACTCCCAAGAAGAACAAGCACAAGAGGAAGAAGGTCAAGCTTGCTGTGCTCAAATACTACAAGGTACAAACTTGTTCACTGTCAGA
>NW_018137723.1:0-442 GCF_001952655.1 Monopterus albus
ACACAGAGAACAACGCCAGGACGACCACCTAAAACATTCAAAATGGTCATTTTGTTTGCTCTTCCTAGCAATATTCGTTCCCTGAAAACTGTCACACTAAATTTAGTCCTCCTTTGACTGTGGCTCAAGCAATTTAGATGCCAAATCAGCCCTGATCTGACTTACTGTGCGAGCAGTGGGATCCTCTGCTGGTGCGCAGTGTGTTTTATGAATCCAGTTACTTAGCTTGTTATCAGTGAGCCACAGTTTAACACAGTGTGTGGTGCTTTCTGCTACCTTGAAGGGTCCTTGCCATCATGATTCGAACCAGTGAAGTTTGTTCACCTTGAGGTAGACCCAGCTGTCCACGGCAGCTGAGGTAGGCTCCTCAGATTGGTCTCTGTGCTGAATTTCAGCCACCTGTTCAGAGAGACTTATCACAGCGCTGTTCAGCCGTCTGACA
>NW_018137724.1:0-442 GCF_001952655.1 Monopterus albus
TTACTTAAGTAAACCATGTGAATACTACCAACACTACCACTGGCTCACAGTTTAATCCAGTGAATTAAAGGCCGAGTCGTGGTTGAGTCAGTAAAACAGGGTTTAATGTCATTTCTGGTGAATCCACAACACAGCAGTTTGTTTAGTAGGAAAATCGTGACTATTTACATGTACTGTCGTGCACGTCACAGTTTATACCCATGCTAACACCATAGAGACTTTTATATACAGGAAATACTGATTAGCATCATTGTACAAAGGAAGCATCATAGTAACTGTCTGGATTTGTCCTTGATGCAAAATACACACAATAACACTGAGCACTGAACGCCTGCTTCCCTCTGCAGACCTCAGTGGTGTCAGTGTGGCGCCGTGCACGCTGCCAGTCTGAGCTGGGCATCACTCACAATCAGCTGTTTATGACCAAAGTCAGGTGACACCT
>NW_018137725.1:0-442 GCF_001952655.1 Monopterus albus
CCCCTCTCTCTCAGCTACTATTACTATCGTTCCTAGGCGGTGAGGGAAAGGCACATTTCTACAAGACCATAGGTAAGCTTTTAGAGCAAGACCAAATGTCTCTGACAATGTGTTACAGTTAAAAAATGAATAATTCAAAATTGTACTGCTTTTAGTTTGGTTGTGAGGAACAGATGGTCTCTCCCTCACTCAAGAAAAAAATAATGAAAGTGAAACGGTCAACATGCCACTGATTATTTTTCTGCTCTGTCTGAGGCATTATTTTCAGCACATAATTTAGACTGCATGAAAATCCTCTGTGAGCCCTGGAAAGGAGCAGTCAGTGACATACATGTTGTTGCACACGCTGCATGACATTATACTTAAATCTGAGGCAGAAGGATAAACCCTCACTTTTCATCTGAAAGCAGATTTATGTTTTCCATGAAATGATTTGCTCTGC
>NW_018137726.1:0-442 GCF_001952655.1 Monopterus albus
TTGAAGGCCTCCTCCTTTTGTCTTCTGATAATCCACTTTAGAATTGGTTCCACCTTTAATGTTCTCTATAATTTGTGCAACTCAATTAAAAACAAACTGAAATAATTAAGTGGGGAAAAATAAAAAAAACTATTATAATGTGGCTGCATAAGTGTACAAACCCACTCAGAATTAGGGATTTTGGGATGGCCCAGCTGGAGCCTGGACCTGAACCAATTGAAAATCTGTGGGGTGACTTGATGAGGGATGTGCACAGGAGGTACCCTCACACTCTGACAGATTAAGAGCACTTTTGCAAGGAAAACTGGGCAAAGATTCACGGGGCAAGGTGTACCATCCTGAAAGACTCCTGCCCCAAAAGACTGAATGCTGTCATAAAATCAAATGGTGCTTCAACAAAGTATTAGTTTAAGGGTGTGCATATTTATACAAACACTGTTTA
>NW_018137727.1:0-442 GCF_001952655.1 Monopterus albus
CATGGAGTCTCCTACTCTGGGCCCACCGGAACCTGCATTTCATCAGAGCCATGCACATTCCAGGCGAGCAGAACTGTGCCATGGATTTAATGTCAAGAGGCGGGCCTCAGCCAAGCGAGTGGGAACTGAACCCATCCCTCATACAAGCACTGTGGGACAGGCTCGGTCGAACAGTGGCGGATCTGTTCGCAGCTTGCGGGAATGTGCAGTCTGCTCTTTGATTCTAGATGAGAGCTTGAGACAAGCCTCCACTAGGAGTGGGCACATTCGCTCATCACCCCTGACCCAGAGGTCTCCTACACGTGCTTTTCTTACAGTCCCACTGATCTCGTGCCTCCTCTTACGCATACAGGATGAACAGCTGTGTGTCATCCTGATAGTCCCTGAGCGCACGGGCACAGCGTGGTTCCTAACACTGGTGCAGCTGCTGTGACGCGCTCTC
>NW_018137728.1:0-442 GCF_001952655.1 Monopterus albus
GATGCAAGGAAAAGACACAAGTGAGGGGAACATGGAAGCAATTAGGGAAATTAGGATTCACCTATTGTGGTCACAGTGACCTTGACCTTGAACTTTTGAGCCAAGTTTGAAGAAAGTCCCTCAAGAACTTCACACAGGCAACTCAAAAACATAATGCCTATGGCGACAGCTGTCACCTACACGGAGGCATAAAAGGAATACAGTATCTAGCCTTGGGGTTAAATTACCATAAAAGAAGAACACACTCAAATCTACATAATTGTAATGGTGATGTGAAAATGCAACTGTTTGATCAGCATCAGTTGACTCTCATCAGAGTGCCGTGCTGTGTTTGTGTTGTGTGAGTTCTCTGCAGTTCTGAGTAGAAATGAATACAATGTATTTTTATTTCTAAGGTAGCTCATTATTTAAAGATTCAGCTTTACAGGTGTGTGTGTGTGTG
>NW_018137729.1:0-442 GCF_001952655.1 Monopterus albus
TTCCTCAATTTCATTATTGCAATATCAGAGAATAAACACAGGGGGGCGCTGCTGGACTACAGTAAGTAAGCACTGCCCATGGTGAGGAGTACTATTAAGCCTGTGACAGCAGAGGTCTGATAAAACAATGCTGTTGATGTCATCAGGCTAATCTTGGCAAGACTGTCTTCCTGTTAAAAATGACAATATGTTGTCTGAGCCAGCATGTTATTATGATCAACAGTTATGCTCTAGCGAGTCTAGTAATTATGACATGAGCAAAAAAGGAAGTTAGGTCATGTGGTACAGATCATAAATAGCCACAGAGTCCATGTCCAACACTTTCTGCAGCGAGTGGTGTTCAGTACTTTCACCTAAACAAGTAGTTTTTGTTTCTAAACCTAATCAAATTCTTTGTGTCTAAACATAATGAAACAGTTTATGGCTGTATAACTTGCAGGTG
>NW_018137730.1:0-442 GCF_001952655.1 Monopterus albus
CTAATCCCTAAATAATAGAAGTCTGAGTCACACAGTCTGAAAAAATTGGCTTAAAGTGACTCAATCAGTTATGTTTCCTTAACAGAGCTATTTATAAACTTCAGCAAGTGTCAGTCTTACTTTGAAATGCTACTGGTTTTCATCCAGGTTTAGGTGAAAGGCAAATTAAATATAATTTGATTCATTTAGTGCTGGGAGTAAACCACAGCCTGAGACTAATGACAACATAGTTCTCCAGGTCTAACAAGAGATAAAGCCCCAGAGTCTTGAGCCACATAACCTGTGGTCACCACAGGAAACAAAGTGTCACCTCCTGATTCATCTTTGTTATTAAGATTAAAGTAGCTGCTGTGCAGGAAGAGTGATCTGAACATCCAGCTTTGGACAGACATGCAGTACGAGATGGGGGCAGAGAGACAGAAGGAACAGAAGGGGATGTAAA
>NW_018137731.1:0-442 GCF_001952655.1 Monopterus albus
TCCAGACCAGCGCAAAAATGGAAGATCTGATCTTTAGTGCCAATCTTCAGCAGCAAGTATAGTTTGTTAATGTTTGTGTACATTTTGTTGTTGTTGTCGTCACTGTGTGGGAAAATGTTTACTTGAGGCTATTGTTGTGAGGACATTTGGACATTGTGAGGACATTTTTAGCCAGGCCTTGCAACTTCAAGGGGCTGTTTGAGGAGGGTTAAGACTTGGCTTCAAGGATAATGTTAGAATTAGGTTTAGGTTAGGTTAGGGGAATTCTTCAGCTCTCCCTGTAATCGTCCGTTGACTATACGGTTTGGGATGGAGGGTCAAAGTTGAGTACACGGGCCAACGCTTGTCACTCTGGCTCATGTAACGGTGTGCTGCCCTGAGTCGTGTTTTCCTGTCTGGTGTGGTTTTATATACATGTGGGTTGTTTTTGCTTTGTTCAGTT
>NW_018137732.1:0-442 GCF_001952655.1 Monopterus albus
TGACATCCACCAGTGCCACTGTAAAAGTCAAATATTTCAACTGTGCCTGGTTTCGTGGATATATTTCCCCTCCTCCTGCTGCACTCTGACCAGAGGATGTGGAGAAAGATACAGGGCCTGAGGTTACTGCATGTCTGGGAATGTTCCTATACAGGGACTCGCTGTGTTACCTGACCAGGTCTAACTTACAAGCACTACTCGGTGGGACTTAACGGTAAGTATAAAAACACACATTGTGGGTCTGTTAATGCCTTGTTTCTGTAACGTTAGAGAGAATTGTTATAAGGCTAGAGAAGTTACTATGTCTGCATTATGCCAGTTAAAATGTGGGGTTTCTCAGTTACTGGCTTTGTTTAGAGTGTTACACATCTCTTTTCATCTGTACATACATCGTTTAGATTTCTGGGCTAGATTTCCATTTAGATTTCTCCTAATTACATCA
>NW_018137733.1:0-442 GCF_001952655.1 Monopterus albus
TTTGTGTGTTCATATAAATTTGCTTGTTTGCTTCTAGGTCCCGTCTGAAGTTGTCCAGTAAAAACATTCCCTTTATGAATGGCTCAGACATAAAACCTGTTTTGTTCAGCTGTGAGCAAACTAGCACTGTAAGTAACTTATATTTACTACACTGATATTTTCTCTTTAGGTTTGATGAAATTTTGTATCAGGATAATTGTAATTTATCCATAAGTACATAATGAGTTTGTGTGCTCTGTATGTGCTGCTCAGCAAGCCAATGACTTCACTGGGATGAGAAGGATTATTTTTTTTAAACATCCTCCTCTGTGTTCTCAAAGGTGTTTAATGGGATGTCCTTGGGAGAGTTGCAAGACTTTATCACTGAACAAGAAAAACTGGCCGTCAGAGCTGCGACCAAGAGGGTGGAGAGTCCACTGTTCAGAGAATTCGGAGGCTGTCT
>NW_018137734.1:0-442 GCF_001952655.1 Monopterus albus
TGTGTTCACAGTATGACTGGCTGTGAACTATTGCAAGCTGTGACTTTTATATATAACCAGCTGTAGGTCTTTAAAACATTGTGCGGCTGCAGCCAAATCTAGACGACAGCTGCAGATGTTTACCCTGGGATGCCCTGTTTGATGCCTCTCAACAGTAGATGGCGCTACACCAGCATAGTAATTTAGTATCACAGTAATAAAGCAACCAGCACCACTATGTAGTTGTTTATGAAGAAATGCTTTTGTATCTGAACTCTGAAGAAAGTTCTTTCCTCCTGGAAATTTTGTTTCAAGACCCATCTTTAATGTCGTATATGCCAGTTGGACTTGAACAAATTTATATCTATAATCAGCTCCATTTAAAACAAAACACTAACAAGATGTGCATTAACTGCCTAAATGTTTATAAAGATGAACTAAGGCAGTACCACAGGTTCAGATC
>NW_018137735.1:0-442 GCF_001952655.1 Monopterus albus
ACCTGAGGAATGTTCAGGGACAGCTCAAGGTGAGGACCGTATGATCATTTAGGTAAAAAGCAGGTTCAAAGGGTACAGAAGGTACATTCATGTGTTTTCTTTTTTGTTGTCAGGATGCCCAGCTGCACCTTGATGAGGCTCTGAGAGGACAGGAAGACATGAAGGAGCAGGTCGCCATGGTGGAGCGCAGAAATGGCCTGATGCTGGCTGAGATTGAAGAGCTGAGAGCTGCTTTGGAGCAGACTGAGAGAGGACGCAAAGTGGCTGAGCAGGAGTTGCTTGATATCAGTGAACGTGTTGGACTGCTTCACTCTCAGGTTTGTTTTCATGCATTCACAGGACACTAGTCTTGAAAACAGTTTAAATATTATGTTAAACATGACTTTTCTTAAACATCCAGAACACCAGTCTTATTAACACCAAGAAGAAGCTGGAGGCTGAC
>NW_018137736.1:0-442 GCF_001952655.1 Monopterus albus
GTGTGTGTGTGTTCTTGACCTTTCCTTTACTATGTTGCTCACTGCAGCCTTTCACCCTTTTGTTTAACTTATCTTAACAGTCAATGGCAAGCTGTCAGACTCCTGTGATTTCTAAATGGTGCATTATATGGGTGTCTCTATTGTGCTAACATTGATGGTGCAATAAATATTTTACAAATAAACATTTCATATGTGTGAAATCATTTTTACAGTTATATACAGTAGGTTTTAGTTGAGTCATGTTTGTGCCCAATAAAAGCCCATTTGTATTTTACCTGAATGTATTTTTTAACACCTACAGTAGCTGTAGCATTAGTGTTTTGGCTTACTATAATAACCTCAATACTGTCTGTCACACAGAGAGCTGTACAATGAGTGCAGGCTCTGTTTGGCTTAGATTGATCAATGAAACCTGATTAGTTGTGTGTGTGTGTGTGTGTGT
>NW_018137737.1:0-441 GCF_001952655.1 Monopterus albus
AAAAACATTTAAAAGTTACAATATTCAGAAGAATAGTTTAATGCTACTACTGAGACAGCCCATCCTTAATAGGCATTTGATGGCAAATCTTATAAATGAAGGGGTAATACTGTATTAATCCCCTTGCTGTGTTTCCATCTCAGTATCTGTGCTTGAATTAAATAAATATTTAATTACGTATTTTTATATATCACCTCTGATTCACGTGTCTTTGGCAGGAGAGATGTGAACATGGACAAATCTGGAAAGCCAAAGCTACGGAAGGTGTTTTTCAGATAGATGTAGAAGCTTCCACCACTGTAACACTTGAGTGGTGTTGGACCTGTGTAGAGCACAAATAACACTACTTAGTACATCCATACAGAATATAATCTGTCACATATTGTCAGAGAAAAACTATACTTTTATTTTTGCTGCAAAAATAAATAAAACCAATCATAA
>NW_018137738.1:0-441 GCF_001952655.1 Monopterus albus
AAGTATGACAAAGTATTACATATAAAATTACAGAAAACAACACAAAACTATATTACGGCATTGTTATACTTTCGGTGACCAACTTTCTGTATCTTTCATGACAGAGATTGATGTTGAGTACATATGAGGTCAGGTGTGTTTGTATGTGGAATATAACGTTGAAGAGAGTGTAACTGACAGATTACCTTGCTCATCAGATCCATCAGCAAAGCCACAATCCATCTGTCCATCACATACACGAATGGCCGGCAGACACTTTCCACTGGCACACTGAAACTCTCCCGCCGGGCACAAGGGCACAGGGGTGGCAAGTCCACAGAGCTCCTCATCTGATTGGTCAGCACAGTCTGGGTGGCCATCACAACGCAGAGCCAGATTCAGACATGGTCCACTGCAGGGTTAAAGTTAACTCATTGTAGTAATTCCATAAATGATATTTTT
>NW_018137739.1:0-441 GCF_001952655.1 Monopterus albus
GGCAAACTGCAGGGGGTCTAGCAGGGGTGTCCGTCAGGTGGGCCAACACAAGTATTTCAAAGGACTTCATAACTGCGGATGTCAGGGTGACAGGTCTGTAGTCATTCAGTCCACCGATGGCGGGTTTCTTGGGAACTGAGATGATGGTGGAGTGTTTGAAGCAGGAAGGGACTTCACACAGCTCCAGTGACCTGTTGAAGATAAGTGTGAAGATGGGGGGCCAGCTGATCAGCACACACTTTCAGGCAGGAGGGAGTCACACCATCTGGGCCTGGTGCCTTTCTGATCCTTTTTTTTTTAGAGGCCACACACATCCTTTTCACAGACTGTTAGAGGTGGGGGGCTGGAGGGAAGGATGGTGATTGTTGGGGGAACAGCTGCTGGGTCTGAGGTAGAGTGGGTGATGGGGAGTGCTGTTTGTCAAACCTGAAGTAGAACACA
>NW_018137740.1:0-441 GCF_001952655.1 Monopterus albus
CACACAGACTCCGCCTCAGCTTCTTTTCTCAGCTATATACAATATCACTCCCCAGGTGTACTTATGAACAGTGGAGACTAATCATCTCACTGCAATGGACCGCATTGTATTAATGCTGCTGTGTGTTGCTCCAGTGGTCCAGTGCTATAAATCGGGTTTAGTTACGGCGAGCTGTGGAAGCTTGCACCCCAACCACAATGGAAACGCTCCTCAGACAGGAGCATCACCCTTTACCATCACTACAGACCGCAACAGCTGCAAAGTTGGAGAGGATGTCAAAGGTAAGTCTGTTATGGTTGGCTCAGTCCATGGCAAATAACAGGGCATGACAGTAATTTTAAACTTACAAGCATTAATTAAAGAAACTGAAAGAAATTGCTCTCGACACAAGTCAGAAGCTATGAGGTGTTTAAGTCTGTAGAAGCAGTAAATGTGTGAGTG
>NW_018137741.1:0-441 GCF_001952655.1 Monopterus albus
AGGGTACCCTGACATGCAAAAGGACCTTCAGTCTTTCACTGATCTATGCCCAGTATTTCATAATCTGCCCAAGACTCATCTGTCCAGTTAAGAAATAAGTGAAATTTTAAATGTTTTCATACATTCCAAGACCAGTTTATAAGGGGAACTCTATGTCACTCTTATTATGATTGGAAATTCATTACAGGGTAGGAAAATGTTTCCTCGGTTGCAGGTAAAAAAAATTTTAAAACCCATGAGTTTATGTAACTGAGTGTACAGTACAAGTCGGTGTTAGCTTAACATCCGTCAGTGTTAACTGAGCACATTCAGATTGTGTGGATCACCTGCTTTACAGTCACATTAGATCAGTGAGCCACCACACAAAGCTCCGATCAACACCTGTCAGCCTCCGTTACTGCGACTGTCACTGCAAGATGACAGATAATGATTTTCTGAAAC
>NW_018137742.1:0-441 GCF_001952655.1 Monopterus albus
TAACCAGAGAATAGAAAGACTGTGGAGAGAAGTGAACAGGGTAGTGTCAGCATACTATAAAGGCCTTTTCCTCTTCATGGAAAATGTTGGACTTCTAGATAGCACAGACCCACTTCACATTAGGGCTCTACACCATATTTATCTTCCACGAATAAACAGATCTGTGGATGAGTTTAAAAACCAGTGGAACCACCACAGCTTGAGAACAATGGAAAACAGGTCGCCACTACAACTGTGGACAGTTGGAATGTTGCAGCTTCCTCAACATCAAAGACAACCACATGTTGTGCAAATGCAACACCCTCATGCTCTCCAGCATCAAGACACTGTGCTAAGGCGAATTAATCCCTTGATTGATGATAGAAATCATGGGATAGAACTTTTTATTGCAGCATGTCATTTACTTCAAATAAATCCATAATCCATGTACTTCTGCATTAC
>NW_018137743.1:0-441 GCF_001952655.1 Monopterus albus
ACAGTACTGCTTCCTGTTATCATGTATATCCTACTCATCACACAGTAAAGTATGGTTGTTAGATCTGAACTATCTTAGTGTGGTTACTGGCCATCCTCCACAGCACCATCTTACAATAGATACTGTATTATGTCTAAGCTGAAGTGTAGGGTATTTTATCTTGTCTATAATTAAAAACAAGTTTGGTTACAGTGAAAATACAGAACTCAATGAGCAACCTCAGTGCAACAACAGTTAGTACATCTGTGATCAGTGAAGATGTTTGTATCTGTCATGGAGTGAGCAGAGAGATGAATGACAGTGCAATGCAGATAAGCACAGTGTCAGCGAGAGAACACTTTGGTACAACGTCCTCCATCGTTAGAGAGAACGAAAAAGAGGAGAAGCTGCAGAGCTCTCTGATAAAAAGCCAAACCCGGCCGGCAATCGGGCAAAGGCGGG
>NW_018137744.1:0-441 GCF_001952655.1 Monopterus albus
TACTTTTGTGCAACAGGCCCCTGGACATGACTTTGAGTCAACATATGAGGACGAGGTCACATTTTACCTTATCATGAGAATAATCCGTGAAAACAGCATAGATCATCCATAAAAGCTAATCTGCAAGGAAGAAAATGAAAAACAAGTTGTTACTAACACCTATAACAAAACCTGTCTTCAAGTTCCCCGGTACTACAAGTAAATCCATTACTGTTAAGGTTTAGTCCCCCTCACCAGGAGGGTGAGGGAGAACTGGGGTTGGACTCAAGATGGCTGACCCAGGTGCTAGTAGAAAAAAAGGTGGTCTAACGGAATAAAAACATAACAGGGTCCATAATACATACAACAAGGGATGGGCAGTGCTGACTAAGGAGACCAGGGGCCTATTTAAAGAAGGCGGTTTAATCACTGTGCTTCAGGTTTGAACTCTGAGTTGACTTA
>NW_018137745.1:0-441 GCF_001952655.1 Monopterus albus
GTTCTGAAGCAAATATACATGGAGGCCCATTGTATCAGCTGAGCCATACATATGGTACCAGAACTGCAGACAGTGAGCACCAGAGTCAGAACACTCGGAGCTGATGAGACGAGACGTGTCTCCATATGTAACGCTGCTGGCTTCAATGTAAAGGTAGTGGCCCCCTGGACAAGAGACAAGATCACAGCTGTCAGATGCACTTTGTATAGTGAGACAGATGTTTTTATACCAGAAAATATTCTCCTTTTGTCATTTAAAATATTACGTAGACAGAGAGTGTATTACCACCAGTGTGGTCAGCAGAAGGCCCAGTCATCAGTGTGGGAGTGGAACCACTCTGCCATGTCCAGTCAAAAGCATCTGTGATCATCTGATTCCAGCTACAAAGGTTGCTGTCAAAGTTACAGCCGAGACTGCAGACTGTACTGTCACCTTTGGAAA
>NW_018137746.1:0-441 GCF_001952655.1 Monopterus albus
ACCTGCACAAAAATCAGACATCTCACAGCTTCCTGACGTTCCCGGTGATGGGGATGAAGAGGAAGCAATGGATATTGAGGATGAAGCAGATTACTACTCTCCCTATACTCTGAACGCCCCCTCGCAGCAGATGTCTGGTGGCCCAGACAACACTGGAGATACAGTGGTCATAGACCCAGTGGAACACAAATCTCAAAAGAGTCAGAGCGGCTCCACCTTGAATCCAGAGGCCCCAGAATTTCAACTGAACACACAGGATAGGGATGGAATAAGTGTATCTAGCGAGACGCAAAACTCACATGTAGGTGATATTGGAGTGGTCGAGGAGAATCTTTCTGATGTTAATGTGGATACTGATCCCTGTGTGCCTAATAGCCCTAGGGGTCCTGTTAGTGATGAACCCAAAGATGTGGGAAAGGAGAGGAGTCAGGAACAAGGGGC
>NW_018137747.1:0-441 GCF_001952655.1 Monopterus albus
AAAAAAAAAGAAAATCCTTGTGAGAGGAGAAAAACATCCTCATATTCCATGTTCCAACCTATGAATGCTCTTACTTTATAATAAACCAATGTCTGTTTGTAAAAGTAAAATATACAACATATAATAACAGCACTATTAATAATGGTGAGTGTGTGGAGAACAGTGTCTCCCCACCTGTCTGTAGTTTTCTCTCTCCAATCGGACTCGTCCCTCGATACAGCGCCTGGTCTCCAGGAAGGCCTGTCTCTGCGTCCGGTCAGACAAGTAGTGGATGAACAGGCCTGCTGTGTTCATAGCCAGGTACAGCAGGGCCTTCGACAGCACCTGGACAGGTAACACATATACAGTGATAACAAGGACTCAGGTGAAGACAGGAAAAGGAGCAAGGAAAGGAAGGAAAAAACAAGGAAGAAAAGGGGGAAGAATGGAGGAAGGAAGGAA
>NW_018137748.1:0-441 GCF_001952655.1 Monopterus albus
GTGTGTGTGTGAGCAGGAAAGTCAGACTGGTGGAGGAAGTACTTACATCTGTTACTAGAGTAAAGGTACCACTACGACAATGTAAAAATACTTGAAAGGCCTGTGTTTGAATTATTACTGCAACCAACCAACCTGACACACTGAGCCTTTACTTCCTCATAGATCTGGTGAACAGGCAGATGTTTACATCTGCTCAGCCGCAGGCTGGTTTTTATCCATTAAACAGTTTTCCATCAGCTAGTTCATGGATGTTTAAAAGAACAAGTCATTGAGAAAATAATCAGCAGATTGATCCAGGGGCCATGGAGGGACGGGGTGAGAGGAGGCTTGGCCAGCAGAGTGGAAACAGGGTGAACCACAACTGCACACAAACACGCAGCCTACAAACCAACTATTGGAATAACAAACTATTTTATAAATGGTACAAATCCAATTTCTTCT
>NW_018137749.1:0-441 GCF_001952655.1 Monopterus albus
TCTTCCAGGTATTTGATCCGAGTAAACATAGAGACTGAAAATGTCTATGTTCGAAGTCCAGGGTTGCTTAGACGTATGCGCAACCCAAGTACAATTTTCCGTATATCTCCAGTCTTTGCCATTTGATGTCCACTCTTGCACATCTGGCCATTCCCTAGGTGCAGCCCTTTTACTTCTTACCACAGCTCCATCACCTCCCCCTTGCTCCCCCTCCTCTGGAGAGTCAAGGAGATGGCAGCACAGCTGGATCATGACCAGCATCATTGTCAGGAGTATCGAGCTCACTTCCCTCCTCAGACACTGGCTGCTGCTCCAGGTGATGTTCATTTTTTGTCACCACTTTCGCCTCTGAACGGTCCGTGTCCTCAGGGAACTTCATGCAGTGGTTCAAATGATACCGTGTGGGCGACCCTTTCACTTGCACTGCACGGACAGTTGCAC
>NW_018137750.1:0-441 GCF_001952655.1 Monopterus albus
CCTCCTCAACAAGAAGAAGAGGGTGTTTGAGGATGGAGACCAGGATGAGCTAAAATACATGCAGAGGGAACTCAAGGTCCAACTGATAGAGGCAAAGGAGGACTACAGGAGGAAGGTGGAACAGCTGAAGGACAGTAGCATGGAGGTGGTTTGAGATGGCACGAAGACCACCACAGGCTGCCGTATGAAGTGGGGGAGCACAGTGGAGGGGGATGCAGGGAGAGCTAAACAGTTAACTTTTTTAAAAGGTTCAACAGCCCCCACCCCCAGCTGCTGCTCTTGTAGCTGGTCCTACTGTCACCCTCACACCCCCTTCCACAGCTGGATGTGATGACATAAACCCCCCTCGGGCCAAAAGACTCTTCAGCTCTTCCCAGTTAGGGAGGTCTGATCTGGACCTTTGGCCGTGGACACGTGATGTCACTACTCAGCTCCATAATA
>NW_018137751.1:0-441 GCF_001952655.1 Monopterus albus
GAGGAGAGACCAGACAGGTTGCCTGAGCTACAGACAGCAAACAGGAAGCCCGCTGATGCTCTGTAGCAAACCAGTGCACAGCATCTGCAAGAAACCTAACATCCAACCAAATTATTAGACTGCATCTCACGTGGCTTTTCAGTTTTCAAACCTCTGTTTTTAACTACAGCTGAAGTCTTCAGCATCCACTGGACATCTGACTGTGCATTGACAGTTGAAATAACTGGGCTGGAAATGTCTGAAAGATAAAAGTTATGGGCCCATTCTGTAATGTCACAGCTAAAGAAAAGTGGACTGATTAACTACATTCTGTATGCAGAGTCGATTACTGCTACACAATATGCCTAAAAGCTCTGAGCCAGTAATCAGAAGATAAGTTAGTTTGGGTAGCTAACTAAGCAATAGCATATTGTTTACACATCTAGCTTGGTGAGGTATATT
>NW_018137752.1:0-441 GCF_001952655.1 Monopterus albus
AAGTCTCTAGGAAATTAATGTAAGCCAATATAAAGACCTGCTAAGTTATAAAAATGAGGCTATATGCATGTTTGTGTGTGCTTATGTTTGTGCAACATTAACTGGATCAAGCTCTCATCTGCTGTGTACACCTGCTAGGAGTTCCTCAGAGAGCCAATATTAAGCTTTAATTGAATTTTGTGCTCTCTTGAAAGCGCTGGGTGATAGTGGAAATCTGATCTTTGACTTGATGTCACTGCATATGGGAAGCCGCTGGCAAAGGAACCGCTGGAACACCAGCTATCATACAATTAGCACTGGGACTTTAATATATGGGCTTTGAGCTTTGCCCAAAACTCAGTGACTCCTTTGATTGTTATCTCTTTATGTTATTGCCAATGAAGATTAATCCTGTCTGGTTCATAAACTTCATGAGGGCAACATCAACTTCATATCAAAAAA
>NW_018137753.1:0-441 GCF_001952655.1 Monopterus albus
ACACTCGCAGCTTTCTGAGCAAAGTTAATTGTCATAGAGTTGATTTAATAATCTCATCATTTGCCCTCCTCCCTCCTCTCTTGTTTCTCTCTGTTTCTTGGATACTGATCTTCTTGCTCCCTCACTACTCATCATACTACTGATCTCTGATCAGAGCATCATTTCTGATTTACTAGGTTGGACTTCATTTACATTATTGAAAAATGCATTTAGTTTATGCTCGGTTACTGGCTTTCTTAGATGAGCATAATATTCTTGAGACTTTTCAATCAGGGTTTAAAACCCTGCATAGTACTGAGTCAGCCTTGATGAAAGTCTTAAATGACATTTTTCTTGCAACTGACTCAGGGAATTGTGTGGTCCTAGTGCTTGTTGGGTAAAATTATTAACAAAGTCATACTTTAAAGGTGTGTGCTGACGGAAGTCTACCACTTCCTCATC
>NW_018137754.1:0-441 GCF_001952655.1 Monopterus albus
TATTAGTTAATCCACCACATAACTCCATGAAGCGAGTGCGTGATAGAACCTGTGATCTCTTGAAGTCTGAAGATTTAGACTGTAATTTAAAATTATTGAAGGACCTGGACAAAAAGGTGTACAAAGACCTGTGCAAACATTTTGGCAGTGCAGATAGGGTGCAGTTTCAACTGTATTCGGATACAACAGTAAGTGAAGATTACATCGCCTTGACTATAAAAAATCACTTACTTAACCCTAACCCACCAAAGAAACACAGCGCCATTCGCAGGTTCTTTACTAATGCGTGGAAATGTATCCGATGTCGCTAAAGTAGTCAAAAGGAAATCATTGAGTGGTGGGACTCTTTGCACTTCCGGGACTTTTGCCACATAAGTGTACAGTATGACAAGAGATAACGCATTCCTTATGACATCCATGGTAATAACAAGCTTCTCAGCA
>NW_018137755.1:0-441 GCF_001952655.1 Monopterus albus
CCTCCTCCTCCTCCCCCGGCCATGGCCACAGCCCTTCAAACCGGGTTCGACTAAAGCGGCTTCCCAACTTCTCCGAAAACCCCCCAGCACTCCTCCACACCATAAAACAGAATCCACAGAGAGACCGCTGGGCCGCACGAAAAGCAGAACAATCTTGGAAATGTTACTCTGACGGTGGTTAGAAGGCGTGAGGGAACCGAAGACAAGTTGTTATTTTATTATGTTACACCGTTTACGTCCTCGGTTCCTGAAAGACTCGTCACCCTCCCCCTTTACCTCCCAGTCCCACGGAAATCGGGGTATGTAAATCCACACTGGAGACTTTCTTCTTCTCTGGAGTTTTACGACAGTTAGCATCCTTAGCACTGCATTACCGCCACCTTCTGCTTACAGTCCACGTCAACACCCTGTTGCTTTATATACGGCTTATCAGTTCAGTTG
>NW_018137756.1:0-441 GCF_001952655.1 Monopterus albus
GACTGCCTGGTCAGGATGGTCTTGTTGGTACCACAGCACAGCTGCTTGTCCTCGTCATATGCCTCTGTGGAAAAGGAGGATTTTGCTTTTTACTGTAAAACCAAGATACTGTGTTTATATCTTATACATAGGCTTTATATTACTGCTTGGTTGTATTGAAATTTGAGGACAACACATCTGGTTGTCCACATCAAAGCATCTGTGAAAAAGACCATGATGGCTCTTGTCAGTGTCACTTTTACATCAGCCATGATTGAGATGGCACGCTACTGCATATCCTGCCATACCACAAGTGTTGGGATAGGGTAGAATTAAACAGAGGTCTATGCCTTACTGTTGCTGAATAAGAGAATCTTGGATGTATTTTTATATTCTGTTGCATTATCTGGTTATAGCCACTAAAAACTAATAGACACCTACCAATCAGAATTGAGAATTTTT
>NW_018137757.1:0-441 GCF_001952655.1 Monopterus albus
ATATGAATAGAGAACAAAGATCAATGTCAGGAAGATTTTGTCCACTAAGAAAAACCTTTGTTTATATTAATAGAGTAACATTTATAATTAATTGAATGTGCTAAATGAATGAACTAAAATTAAGTTGCAATAAAATGAATGGAAATTCTTTTAGGAATTAAGACAATTTCTTTAAATATTGTTTTCTTTTCTACACCTGACACCAAAACAGTAACAGTGTGATTTCAAAAAAGTCTGTTATTTTTCCCATTTTCTTTTGTCAGTTTAAACATGATTAAAATGAAAATGTTATTTTTAATCTGAAAAATTTAGGAAAATATATATGAAGCACTAACATACTGTATATTATTTATCGACACTACAGTAAATTAAAGGCAGACAAACATCACATTAGCCTCTGTGGACATAAACTTGTCTTTAAATCCACAGCTCCACTTCTAA
>NW_018137758.1:0-441 GCF_001952655.1 Monopterus albus
GTTCATCAGCTGATCACTAGTTTGGTTTATTATCAAGCCTAAGCCGAGCTGCTGGCGTCCACATCAGCCTCAGCTTTACTGTGGTTTTAATGCCAGCGTGCTGCTGGAACACACTGAACGGGGGTGAGATGAAACCCCTCGTATCTGGTCTGTTGGTCCTTTACTTTCCCCTCCTTCCTTTGATCTCTTCTTCTTCGGTGCCTTTGTTTCTTCTTCTCTGTAACAACCACTGGGAGCCAGGTTTAGTATTTCATTACACTCTTTTGTTCTACGATGCTGCTTCCTTATTTTCTTACCACTAATTTCCTGAACATGTGAACACACACAGTGGCTGTGTTCAGCTGAGCAGAGTTTATCCAGGTCACTAAGTTGATCTGATCGCTCTCTCTCTCTTCTTCTTGCTTCTCCCCTCCATCTTTCTTCTTCCTCCTCCTCCTCCTC
>NW_018137759.1:0-440 GCF_001952655.1 Monopterus albus
AATACTTTTGTAAGCATGCATTTGAACTGCCACTCTTTGCCAAACTTTGTTGTACATAGACCTTGTAACTTGTAGCACAGAAAGCAGTTCTCCTTTGCCTTTTCCCAGTGAGCTTACATCCAGTTAAACAGTAACTTTTCCTTCTGCCAAAATGTATTATTGTAAGTTGGTGTTGAACATTGTACAAAAAACAAACATTATGAGTTATTTGTTTGCAAGAGTAATATATGCATCTGTGTATAGTTATCATTTAGCATAATCAAAAAGTATACTGTATATTACAATCATATTCTTGTTGTAGCTGACAAGCACCTTCATCATGTATTTTCCATTGTATGCATTCATTTGCTTTCTAGTTAAGTGTTTTGAAGGATTTATGTGTGGCTCCTAGAGACACAACACCAGCTGATGCACAGGAAGTTTCCCACCAGTGTTTTATG
>NW_018137760.1:0-440 GCF_001952655.1 Monopterus albus
AAATGAAGAGCAGGCTTGCTGCACACCAAACATTCAGCTCTACACCAACAAAACTCTTGCTGAAATTTCTTATTTGTGTCAAAACCAAGAAGGTTTTTGCAAGTGTCTTTTGCAGCAGGACCCTCTTCATTTTCTGTTCTTGTCTACACCTGGCTGAGCTCCACAGCTTGCTGAGCGCGTTTCTGTTGGTGTTGCCTGAGTCATCAAATCAGTTATTCTGAGAAGATCTTTGACTTGTATCAATAAATTATTCACTTTCTACATAGTGCCCTCCTCGACTACAGTAGTTCTAGTAGAACGTACAGGAACCGAGAGACGATCCCGTTCACACACTTCTGTTCTCTCAAGCTTTTGGATTTGGTCTGAACTGTGTAGTCAGAGCTTCACTTCCCTTGGCTGCACTGCCATGAGGCCACGCACACAGTTACAGGTCAGTGAAC
>NW_018137761.1:0-440 GCF_001952655.1 Monopterus albus
CTGGGTCTGAGATGAGAGGAAAAAACATGGGCTAGAAACACGACCAGGACCTAAGAATATGGCAGTCACTTCTGTTTATACAAACTTCTCTCTCTCTCTTTCTCCAGCTATCCTGGTCTACAGAGTATTTCGTCATGAGCCCAAGAAGAATGTTAAGCTGCTCCATGGCACAATTCACCTGCTTGCCCTCATCATCAGTATTGTAGGTAAGAAAGAGACAGAGGTGTGAAAGTAAAGGACTTAACACTGTGCATGTATGTGAGTGAGACAGAGCAAGAGACACCTGAACTCTTTGCCAGTGTCTTACACCTGAAGATGTTCCCTGATGCCTCTGTGTAACCCAGTTTGTGTTTCTGTGCAGGCTTTGTAGCTGTATTCGACTTCCACAGAGCAGCAAAAATCCCAGACATGTACTCTCTACACAGCTGGTGCGGCATGGC
>NW_018137762.1:0-440 GCF_001952655.1 Monopterus albus
ACAGATATTGTCTGGATATCTGACATTGCCCATTCAAAAATAGTTTTAGTGGCATATACATTAAAGATACACATGAATGATCTACATTTTATTTTCATGAAGTTTGAATGCACTTAATGGAGTATGCATTTTATTTTCATTATTTTTATGTAATTCAAGGTAACAATGCACATTCAGGGAGGACATTTCCATTACAGTGGAATGTTTTGTTCACTTGTAATGAGGAAGCAGTTAAAGCATATTTATCTTGAACAGGTTTATGCCACACTGCCACCTTGCAAAGTATAAAAGCTTGTGGTTACCATACAGTCTCACACCTCACAACAAGAGAAGCACATGAGCAGGTAAGTAATTTATGTCTTAAGCAAAATATTCCTTCCAGTGTGTTGTGCTGCAAAATTATAGTTAAAAATAAAGATGCTTATTTCCAACTCAATTAA
>NW_018137763.1:0-440 GCF_001952655.1 Monopterus albus
GGAAATCTGCACAATAAATGGTCTTAAACTTAAGTTCCAAAGTCAATATAAGCAAGAGCATGCGCAAACTCTGAAAAATGAAGGCGACGTACTTTATCTGAGGAGTGCATTAGATGAGCTGGAGAAGAAGAATATTGTGCTGACGGCCAAAACTGAAACTGCTATCAAGGAACGAGACCACCATGTTCATGACTTGCACAAGGCCCATGAAAGAATTATCGAGAAGGACAAAACAATTAAAGAACTGAACACTACAGTCCAGTGTTTGCAGGATGAGCTCAACAAGAAGACCACACAGCTGAGCATTACTACCAGGCAATGTCAGTCTGCAAAGGTGCAGCTGCGACCGCTTGGAGAAGCCATAGAGATTCAGGAGAAGTGTTTAATCTTTTCTGATAATGAAAAGAATGTGATAGAAAAGCAAATGGCCAAGGTAGAGG
>NW_018137764.1:0-440 GCF_001952655.1 Monopterus albus
ATATTTCAATGGCACTTTTTATAGAAAAACGACAAAATCTGTGGGAAGTTGGGGCAGCCTGTGTTGCGTTTAGCTATTTCATGGTTAGACCATCCTGGGTGACATTCATGTAAATGGAAGGGAGGAATTGTGGCATGATTTGTCAGCTTTAGTGTGTTATTTGTTACAACCAGTATGAGTTACAATGTCAAAAATTACTAAATAGAAGTACTTTTTTAAATCAAAATTATAGACATGATTAGAATTCTAATGTAAAAAGCTATGAAATAATCCAAATACTGTAATTAATAAGTATGCCATGTAGCTGTCACATGGTTATCCATTTATTAAGATTTAATCATTTAGTATCTGTGTTGTTTGCACAGAAATGATGAAAAATGCAAATCAAAGATAAATCAACTGTGAAGGTCTGCCATCTCCTTAATATATTTTTCAGATTC
>NW_018137765.1:0-440 GCF_001952655.1 Monopterus albus
GCTACTACCGGCCAGGTCAGTGCAGAGAAATGCCTCATGCATGTTTGTTGCTCTTTATTGCTCCCATGAGACTGACGGGGAAGGAAGGCAAGAGAAAGAAATAAAAACTACACTGTGTGCACTGCAGAGGTTATGGAGTCACACTTTATTCATGATACAGACTCGAGGCACTGAAAGGGTCTTGTTAAATAAAGTTATTTTACCTAATGGTGTATGATTACTGTAGAAAAAAAGCTGCATTTTTATGCTAATTCCAAATTTATATTCCTGATGAATCTGACAAGCTAGCGTCAGTTTTTCCAGCACGACATCATGCAAATCACAAGGCCTTTGTCACTAGTACCACACTGCACCATCTGGTTAGTTTCTCTGTTGATGAAAGATGTTCTTCAACCCTATTTACACCTAATTTATGTCTCTAATTCATGTTTGTTATTCCC
>NW_018137766.1:0-440 GCF_001952655.1 Monopterus albus
TGTCTGTGTCACTTTTAGAGTCAAACTGAAATTACTGTGAGAACTATGGAGCAGTGTCTCCTGTGTGCCAGAGAACCTGAATCTACCTTTGATGGCTGATGCGTAGTCACAGTGAGGACACTGGAATGGTTTCTCCTGGGTGTGTGTCCGGGGGTGGGCCATCAGCGAGTGTTTGAACTTAAAGATTTTATTACAGAACTCACAGGCAAAGATCTTCAGCTGGCTCTGAAATAAACTGGGAGACAGAGAGTAACAATATTATGATTACCAACTGACCAACATAATCATCATTGCTAGTTCTTCAACTAGGCTATGCAGAGAGCAGCATGTAAATAATCAAACACACCACATAACTTTTAAAGTGCAGAAAAATCAAAAAAATCTCTTTTCTGTTAAACTGTTAGATTATAAGCACAATTATTTACAGTAGTGTAAACCTT
>NW_018137767.1:0-440 GCF_001952655.1 Monopterus albus
GTGTGGTGTACCAGTTAGTACAAAGCTTATGAAAAGTTGTACAGAGTTACACAGCAGCATTTTAACAACTGAACAGTTTTAGGTGTTCAGCCCAACTAGTATTCAAGTTTTAGTAAGAATGCTCCAAAAGCAGCTGCTGATGGAGCCGGTCAGACCCAGTGGGCATTTAAAGGCAGCTGTCTGGCTTCCATCAGCCCTTTACGCCAGTTTCAGATGCAGAGGTTTCCATTTTGAATGTAGTCACTGAAGAATGTTTGGTCTTTGTACCAAAGTTTATTTCAACAAGGACGGATCAACTGAAAATGTTTAGCAAGAACTGAGATGGCAAAAGAAATGTTTTGGTGATTATTATTTAACCTTAAATCTCCTGGAACAATGTGATGATTATGATGGAGAACAAAAAACAGAATCAGTCTTGTGATTCTGACTAACTTACCTAC
>NW_018137768.1:0-440 GCF_001952655.1 Monopterus albus
TTTAATACTTTATGTTAAGAATTGTAACACATGAAGTTTTGCTCAGTGTGTCAGTGTTTCTTCCTGGGGCACTACTCTATAGTTCAACAATACATAAGTAAAAAATAGTTGATCCTTTCCTAGGTGGGCCTCCACTATGCACTGGTCCAGAGGGAAATGACTGTGATTCTGATCCAGCTGGGGGACACTGGACCCCAAGGATACACAAACCTTCCACCTGGCTTGCAGCACCTGATTCGCAAGAGTGTCCCCCTTAGGTTGCCAGAGGGTTCACGCCGCGCTGCCGCATGGAACTCGCGCTTCTGGAAGAGAGTGCGTTACCTGATGCCTGCCACACCTGCCAAAAAGTGGCCAAAGCCTGCTATTATTTCAAATCCTTCTGGACTCTGAATTGCTCTGGTTATCCTGGAGTGACAGATGTTATAAAACTAAAGGAAGTT
>NW_018137769.1:0-440 GCF_001952655.1 Monopterus albus
GTTCACTATATGTGCAGGCACAGTAAGAGAGAACAAATGTTCCTTTAAAACAAACTGTGGTTTGATTATTGTGTGTGTTCTGATGTGACAGGTGGAGCCCCAAACATGGCTGCTATGACAGGAGGGAAGTTTTCTTCAGGAATAACAGGTTGTGTGAGGAACGTTACACTGATGAATGCCCAGCCAGGACAGCAGCCAGCCCAGGCCATCAACCTTCAAGCCCACGTAGCCCACGGCACCAACATGCAGCCGTGCTCTTCATAGACACACGTACACAAACATGAATAACCACAAACACAGAGACTATTGAGTGATGTCAGACACACAGAGAGACTTACACACGTACAGCCTGACACAAACTTGGTGCTTTGCTGCTACCAAAAAACAAGGTGACACAAGAGGACATGTTTTTCTGTGTGCAGTAAAAACAACAACAACAA
>NW_018137770.1:0-440 GCF_001952655.1 Monopterus albus
GTATGAAGTTTAGAAATATTCTGAATACACGCATAAATGTCCTTGAAGAGCTCAACATTTTAATAGCTGAGAGAGCTGAAAGTATGCTGAAGTAGAATTTTCCCATTCATTTGAATGGGGCAAGATTTTCAAAATAAAGCTAAATATTTCAAAAGTATGAAGTTTACAAAAGTTCTGAATAGAAGCATGAATGTCCTTAACCTGTCTGTCAGCATACACCTTCTTGAATTCCTCCTGACTAGTTCTTCCTCTTTCCTATTTCCAAGGTTCTTGTTTTGCTTGTTTATGCTTTGGCAACCCTCCACAAGCACAATGATGCATTATTAGAAGGTGTTTATTGCCTGTGTGCAATAATGGGAAAGAAGAGGTTTGAACATGGTGTAAAATGAAAACGGAGTTGCACAATTAGGGTGCACTGTAGAAAGAAATTCTTGATAAAA
>NW_018137771.1:0-440 GCF_001952655.1 Monopterus albus
TTATGGACCACTGTATGTCGTGATAAATGCAGAAATTGTTGGGTTGCTACACCAAAACCGCTTAGTTGCCCAGTGCCATCATTCCTGTGGGCTTTTTACAAACTTTACAAACGGGACTTGTCTGGTTCTCCGGTACAGACTTGATGTCCTCCACACTTCCTATACAGTGGGCAATGCTGAACAGACAGAGATTGTCAATGAGCTTCTCAAGCTTCACAACCTAACAGAACTACACAACTATTGATCAGAGGTTGTGGTGATTAATAAACTCATCCAGTCACATCACTGGACTCTTTGCTGAGCCAGTCATGGTGACAGTGAGTTCACTATAGCCAGAGGATGTGTGAGTCAGCGGTGACTTGTGGGGACCGTGTGCCAGAGTCATAAGGAGACAGCGGCAAAATCATACGAGGTGTTCACAGGATGTGGTGCTAACCAAC
>NW_018137772.1:0-440 GCF_001952655.1 Monopterus albus
TCAACCTTATGTTCAAGAACGTTCTTCGTGATGACACCATTTGCAACTACGACACCTACGTAAAGCCACTCATGGATGATCTCCTTTCCGCCATGGTCCTGGCCCAGGATAACAGCGCGGATGAGCAGAGACATCAATTGGAGCAGTATAATAAGAAAGTCAAAGGCTTACCTCTGCTGGTAGGAGACCGGGTGCTGGTAGCGAACAAGGGAGCCAGAGGCAAATGTAAACTGTCAGACAAATGGGAGCCTGTTGTTTACAATGTGGTCGCCTCCAAGCCTGACCTTCACGTCTACAGGATCAGAGATCTGGCCAGGAATGAGCGCACAGTCAACCGCAACCTTCTCCTCCAAGTCAACTTCTTGCCCTTGGATGTGTCGCTAGATGTCTTGGGGAATCAACCTGCAGCTAGCGTTGTCACTGCCCCTGAAGAGCCAGAT
>NW_018137773.1:0-440 GCF_001952655.1 Monopterus albus
TTGTAGCAAAGTTTTAATGTTAAATTGCCCAAAGAATATATGTATCGTGTGCAGCCTAAAGGCAAACAGGTAAACAGGTCAACCCACTTACTGTACTGATAAGTCAAATGTTACGTATTCAGGAACACTCAGTGGTTTACTATGTGAATTCCTCCTGTGTTTTAATGTGAAGAGGTGGAATTACGAGACACATTATCAAAAAAAAAAAGAGAAAAAAACATCAATTTTATTTAATAAAGAGAACATCTTCTGTCTCTGCTTCTTCCTGCAGAAAACAGGAGATGACTGAGCTGTAACACAAAGGCAAGAAACAGTAACATTGCTCTCACCTGATTATGAGCAACCCATTTCACATTGTATAAAATCTATGATAAAATAAGATATTGACTGAAGTCACATTTCTTGTTGTAACAGTCAAACAAAGTCTTAAAACAACATGT
>NW_018137774.1:0-440 GCF_001952655.1 Monopterus albus
GAAAGTGTGATAACACTGTCATTTGTCACTAGTTTCTATTTTATTAACCAAACAATTAATCAACAAATCATGAAAATAATCAACAGAATAATCCATGACGAAAATAATAACCTTTAGCCCTAGTAATATTACAGCATGTTAAAAAAAATAGTATGTGGGCTTCGACTTCTATGTTTGGTCCTAATCTATAGCACAGGCATGTTGTGACACATTTCACAACATGTGTTGTGACACATGGGCCCAGACACATATCAGGGCCCTGCCTCTCCTGCAGGAGCAAGACTCTCCCATTGAGCAGCCATGTGATGTGTAATCAGTTTGTGTCTTCTTCTGGTAGTTTTTCCATCTGTCTATAACCATTTTTTGTTAATTTCTACTCATCTCGCACCTATTTTTATTGGTTCTGCATCTTTTTGTGGTTGTTTTGTGTCTCTTTTTGT
>NW_018137775.1:0-440 GCF_001952655.1 Monopterus albus
GATTTCTACAAAACAGATCTCCTGATGTGAGTTGAAATCATTTGTAGTCAAAGGGCTGAGCCATGCAGAGCCTCAGGTTTGGTTCTCCCTGCAGCTAGTGTGCGCTGAGCATCTTCACATGTTCCTGATCATACAATCACCTTTGAGGTTTGCTTCCCTCAGCCCATGCAGCCGGTGACATATGAGACTTGACTCTTGCTGCAGATGTCATTATTGATGCATCAGGCAAAGCATGAGTCGTTAGCAGGTAGGAAATTAAAATGTTCAGCAACATTTTAAGATTTGAGACATGGCAGCTGAAGATGAATCTTGGACTGGGGGAAACAGATTCTTGCTTTAAGTCCACACTTGCCCAAAGTCTGTGATTAGGAGGTGATTCCATGCTGGTGCAGTTTGAAAATATCTGTTTGCAACAGCATCACCAGACAATGAGATAAAAA
>NW_018137776.1:0-440 GCF_001952655.1 Monopterus albus
TCCCCGGGTCTACCTGGATCACCATGCTACTAGTGTCCCTCCCTGTTGGCATGTCTAACAACCTAATTTGCACCGTTTCCCAGACTGATCAAAGACAAATCAAATCCCAAACATGACACTTAATTTGTACATTTCCTTTTCTGTTGATCAGCATCAAAAAGCCTAAATACATCTACAGTGACTCAACTTGTTTGTGCCACAGTGGACGCCGTGCTGTCCACCTTATGTTCCCCTTTCTTTTGTTCGCTTCCTGATGACCTACACAGTACACAAGCCTGGATGCTCGTCAGTAGAGTACCAGGTTTAAGATACAAAAATGGTTGAAAACAAGTGACAGCTGCTTCGAGCAGGAAGCAACAGCGAGTGATGTGCAAAAGCAGCCAGTTTCTGGAAGATCATCCACTGATTCAGATATCAGTTTTCAGAGAACACAGATTTCA
>NW_018137777.1:0-440 GCF_001952655.1 Monopterus albus
AAAAGAAATTGCCCTGTGAAACATAAATACAATGAAAGGTGTATCATCTTTTCTGGAATCAAACTGGAAAAGGCTGAAGAGAATTACCTTTTGTATTGACTAGTCTTTCTAGAGAGGATAGAGTTTGATATTTTGAAAATCTATGATTAACAGCCTGAGCTAGACATCCTGTCTCCACTAAACATTTCTAGACAACAAATCTCTGAATATCTATCTAACTAAGAAATGACCTAACATTTCCAATATGCCCAGCCCTGATCAACACTATAACAGCCATTTATGCCACTCACTCATTGTTACAATTTACCCACCTCTTTTTTTCAGCACACCCTTGATTCTTAAGTTGAAGAAATAAATTTTCTGTATTAAGTTATTCTGAAGAAAAAGATCAGCTACAAATTGAAACTCATGTTTAATATGATTTTAAATATTTTTATTTA
>NW_018137778.1:0-440 GCF_001952655.1 Monopterus albus
ACACAACCAGAGAACAAACAACATAATCCCGCAAAAATCCGGTCAAAAACAAACTGCAGGTGATTTGTTGTTACAAAACTAGAAATTCATCCTACACACCTGCAGGTCACTGTGACCCCTCCACCCACTGTAACCCTCTAAAATCCAACAACTTCAAGATGTTAGCTACATGGGACTTTTCATGCACCATGGGACAAGCATGTGATAGCTGTTGACACAAAGAACAGATCATATAAGACCTGAACCTAGCAGTGTCAAGCAACACAACTCTCAACAGAAGCTCCTGCAGCTTCTCTCCCTGAAGGCCAGCTGGACATCTTTCTTCTGAGCCTCCTTATCACAGTCTGAGACATTGCTATCACTCATAACAGGCGTGGAAATGGCTGGGACAATATTTTAATTGAAATATTTAATCAGAAAATCAGTTTCCAAGCCACCAG
>NW_018137779.1:0-440 GCF_001952655.1 Monopterus albus
TCTGCCTGTTTAATCCAACTGCCAAATGTATAAATGACAGTTTAGTGGGACTAAAGTCCAAAACACTATGGCTCCATTCTTTCTGCTGTGTGTAGACTGATCTCTCTTCACTGGTATTGAATTTGTTGTCACAGATGCTCCTAAAGAAATAGAGGCCAAGATAAGTTCTGACAGTGTCAAGGAAGGAGAATCTGTGACTCTCACTTGCTCTGCCAAAGGACGTCCAGTCCCCACATTTACCTGGGTTAACAATGGACACAGGCAGTTCTCAGAGGCAAAGTGGTTCATCACATCGGTTAATGAGTTACAAACTGGAAACTACAGCTGTGAAGCTCGAAACCAACATGGACATATTACATCAAACCCAGTCACTATTGATGTTAAATGTGAGTACTTCATGTGTTTTTACTTGAATTAAACTTTTTGTTTGTGATTGTAAT
>NW_018137780.1:0-440 GCF_001952655.1 Monopterus albus
AGAGCTCACGTCTTCAGCACCATTATGATTCTGATGTTTAGTTTTTCAGTTAATTTACTGTGATTTTGTTTTAGATTCATAAAGAGAAGTGCATCATCAGCAAAACAAGAAACACAAAGACAAAAACAACAACACTCATCTATAAACAGTGTCAACAGTATTTATTTAACTGCTGTGTAGGTCTCAGCTGTCCAAACAGCAGATACACAGTCTTTGGACAGTTTGACATGATCTGGATTGAGTCCCTTGTTAGTCAAAGCATAAATGATAAAACTGCTTAAGTGATTTGTTTTTGTGTTTTTGCTCATCAAGTGCCTTTTTTCTGTTGGCAATTTTCTTTAAACTAGTGCAGCGTGTTCTTTTATGAAGAATAATCGGAGTCACATATCAAGAAACATACTTTTACTAAGTTCAATTCAGTCTAATATTAAAACTAATCC
>NW_018137781.1:0-440 GCF_001952655.1 Monopterus albus
CTAATAAAGCGGCCAGTAAGCGGTACATGAAGTGGTATTATACTGTGTACATGCGTAGCACTTTGAATGTGTCACCTGTGTAAGCTTGCCCTGCACCCACTGCCCCAGCAGTGCCAGGCTGTCTCGAGGACACATGGCCCAGATGGCAGTCAGCAGAATAAAGGACAGGAGCTCCACAACATGAGACAGACTGGCCTGTTCTGATGACAAGGAGGCTGTGACAAAGGACAAAAAGACAGAAGAACGAAGGAGAGGTTTTGGGTGCAAAAGACAGTGTCTGGATAGCAAGAAAAAAACAGTGGTAAAAGTTTCTGGGAGGTGACTGAGGCAGCTGAAACATACTGATTGCTTTCATCTCCTTTGTAAAACCTTTACTCCGTAATAGATTTAGAGGTTTTAACAGCCAATCAAATAGAACACACCTAGTGGGTAATACCAAG
>NW_018137782.1:0-439 GCF_001952655.1 Monopterus albus
TTTATTCAGAAATGCAAATAACCTGTAATAACGTGCACTCAAAGCACATCATTTATCATGAATACATCACACACATTATAGGTAAATGGACTGTTCCATTTCTGCAGTGCCACTGCAACTGTGCACCAAATGGAAACACACCGGTGTTCAAGCCGAGGTCAACTCAGATACAAATTACCATCCATTCATCACCACTTCCTGCAGTCTCATTTTACATTTATGCCTGCCATTATTGACCATAGAATTTTTCAAAAATTTTTTGTTATTTTTTAATGTTACTTAGGTCTTTGCACTTAATAATAAAAACCAAACAGTACTTTTAGTATAATATATTTTTATATCTCAAAAGCAAAAAATACACCAGCATCATCCCCAGTACCAATAAAGAACCATATTTGGGTTTCCCATGGCCCCCAAAGCATTAAATCCGCCCCTGTTT
>NW_018137783.1:0-439 GCF_001952655.1 Monopterus albus
TTAAACCACTTGTCAGTCCAAGTCTATTTTTCAGAGAGGGGCCAGGAACCAGACGTGGAAGATGATAACAAAAAACCCAGTTGGGTTCAAGTATATGCAGCTTTGCTTGTAGTTCTACCTGATCATCAGTGTTAAGATGTCCCAAGTTTATGTGCATTTTTTGTTGGTGGTTTCCACATGGAAGAGAGAAACTGGTATATGATGGAAAACTGTGTGGGGGAAGGAAAGCCTGCTTCTTCTGACTCTCCTCTACTTGGCTTTGTCTCTCCAGTAGCACCTTTAAACACACCCAAACCTGTTCATACATACACAAATGCAGCATCATTATCACCGGCAGATGGGAGATGAGCAGCTTCATTAATCCTACTCCAGTAGGATCAGATAATTAGACACCTTAACTGGAGCTTAAAGACTTTAATAAGTAAAATGCCACTTTAAT
>NW_018137784.1:0-439 GCF_001952655.1 Monopterus albus
GCCAATAAAGCTGATTCTGATTAAGATGTACTACATGGTATTAGGACGTCTGACCCTAATAGGTAACATGAACTGGAGAGAACCTGACAGCAATACAGTCCAGCTGGTGGAAAGCACTAGGCAGACAGGAATCAGTGGGCAGAGTACAGGTCTGAAGGCAGGTCTCAGTCAGGCAGAAATAACAGGTTTGGTGACAAGATAGTGCAGACAAGATACAGGTCTGGTGATGAATGAAGGTTGGAAAGAACTGTGTGGTGCAAGTGAAGAGCCAGGCAACAGGTGCAGAAATGAGGTTCAGGCTGACAGAATGCAGGTGCACAGACAGATGACAGCTGGAACACATAGCATGGTGCGGATGCCTATCTGGCCATTAGAGCAAGGAAACAAAGCAGTATATGTAGGGCAGAGACGACAAGCAACAGGTGAGAGGAATTAGCCA
>NW_018137785.1:0-439 GCF_001952655.1 Monopterus albus
TTTTTTTACCATCGCTGCCGTATTCTAATGGAAACCTGAAATGTTCCCAGACAGCAGACTTACAGTAAATGAAGCGGGTGGTGGCTCTATTAGCGGCTTATCTCCTCCGCTCACCATGGTGAAGAGTAATGTTACGTATCAGCAACACACACACACAAACACCAACACGTGAGGAACTGTGTCGTATAGCAACAAATTTACATACTATGAGTTGATTGGACGGCAGTCTCACATGAAACGCACGTGGGACGTATTCAGAATCATACATTAGCTGAACTCTGTTTTATGTGTTGTTTTTTTCACCGAACTGTATTGTAAGTGCCTGGTCAGAGTAACCGCGGTCCACGTGCGTGTCGAACCGTGGGAGGAGAACGGGACGGTTCGAATCTTTACAGAGAACCGTTGCACCCCTAGTGGCTAGGTGTTTGCTAAACACCTG
>NW_018137786.1:0-439 GCF_001952655.1 Monopterus albus
GTGACTTCAGATTTTACAGTGGAGGTTTATGACAGACACTTATACACACTGATAATTGTGAACTTTTCATGAACTGCAGCTTGGTTGTCTCTATCCCCCAGATCTAATGGAACATGTGGACAGCCTCCTGGAGGACAACATTCAGGTGTGGGCCATGACGAGCCAGAGTGAGAACCCACGGGTGCACACTCTGTTGGATAAGATCCAAGGTGCCTCTGACCAGCCTGTACCAGCAGTGCTACGGGCCACTACCTCCCTCAGATCCCCCACCCTCTACATCTTCACCTCTGGATCAACTGGTGAGTATTTGATTCTAGGCGGTAGATATAGTGCAGACATGTAGTTTCCTTTAGATAAAACTCCTCCTCTTATAGAAGATATTTTGCCACGATTGCAGTGTATAACGTGATATTGCATCCACTAGCCACAGTATTCTTGT
>NW_018137787.1:0-439 GCF_001952655.1 Monopterus albus
GTGCTTGTGTGCACAAATAAGTGAATGGAAAATAGTGTAAAACTGCTTTACTGCATAGAAAAGTGTTTACAACTAAAAATTGTAATTTCCTATTAATATTATGTAACTGTTGGCAGTTTAGCTGCTGGCACAAGCAACATCTGGACTCATCACAGAAAGACAGTCTCTTCTGGATAAATTTATTTATAATTATTTAGATATGTTTCTAGTGTTATCTTTGATTCTGAACAGACTGTACACACCACAGGACCTGTTTGCTTCCAAACGTTAAAATAAAGACTTTTCATTATTAGGGTAAATGTGACCATAAGACCAACTCACTCCTACTGTATTTCGCATTGGAGAGTTTTTAGATTGTTGACTTTTAAGCACATTTGGAAGTTTGCAGTTTAGCTGTCACATTATTGTGGTTTACCACACTTTATCACACAGCACAAAT
>NW_018137788.1:0-439 GCF_001952655.1 Monopterus albus
TGTAGTTGTAAAGAAAAGATGGTCAAGGATCATGATCGCATGTCAACACCGAGTGTAGTAACATTTGTGATCGTTTGGGGCAGCAGCGATCCTGGGAGTGTCTAATCTGCCAAAAATACAGCGAAGAAGAAGTGAAGAGCCAATCATAAACCGGGGACCATATTAAACTGTTTTGAGGAAACACTCCCTGTTATTTTCCTTCAGGTTACTTTGACCTAGGTTTTAAATTAAAGAAGTTATAACTTGAAAATGCACATATATTTATACTAACACGGCAACAATGAAGCTAACAGACATTAAAAAGTTAAAAGTGGCCGAGTTGCGGTTAAGACTTAAAGAAGCTGGGTTGGACACGAGAGGACTGAAGGCTGAGCTGGTCGACAGGCTGTGGTCTGCGTTAGAGACGGGCCAACGTGGAAAAGACGGAGAAGTAGAAGTA
>NW_018137789.1:0-439 GCF_001952655.1 Monopterus albus
TGCAGTGGCCCAGTATACAGGCAGCTGTGGGATGCTTTTCATGTCACTCCTCAGACGCTGAGAGAGCTTCGATCTCACAATCTTTTCCATCCTCAGTTAAACACACCTGTTTCCCCGGACCACTGACACCGCCTTTGTCCATGTCCTAAGCCCTCTGTTCAGCAGAATGCTTTTTTTCTGTCCCCTGGCCCGGACCCCAGGGACCGCGGTGGGCCATCTGTCCTGGAGGTCCAGCGAGAGGAAGAGTCAGGAGGAGACTGCCAACTGGAGCCGCAGTTCCTGTTCCTGTTTCTGAGTAGGTTGGCCGAACCGCCAACGCCACCTCAGATTTTGTTCCTGCCCCTGTTCATGTTTCTGAGCGGGTCGACCAGACCTCCAACACCGCCTCAGAACTTGTTCATGTTTCTGAGCGCACATGCTGCATGCTCACTCTCATGCA
>NW_018137790.1:0-439 GCF_001952655.1 Monopterus albus
CTAAAACCACGATTTCTTCCTGATGATTTTACATGTAAACTGTTTATGTCCAGTCCATTGTGTCGCTGGTCGGCCTGTCCTGTCATACACACACACATACATACACACACACATACATACATACATACATACACACACACACACGTCTCTCGTCCTCTGCGTCCTGGTCTCAGCTCTGGGTTGTCAGGATTTAGGTTGGAAAATAAACTCGTCCAGATTTCTAGATATGAGTCGCACCATCCACAGTAGGATGGAAGCCGTCTCTGCTAATCAGAGCAGGTTTTCCGCAGTAGAAGAAGAAGAAAGTCGGATTAACACTCACCCTGCCTCAGTTTCCTGAACTTACTGAACTGTTGTCTGCTGCTCTTTCCTTCTCTATTTATCGGGTCCTCCCTTCTTCTCAATTTACCGAAAGTCACATGATTGAGTGTGTGCGCGT
>NW_018137791.1:0-439 GCF_001952655.1 Monopterus albus
ATGGAACATAGTTTTGCAGTGCCTTAAAAACCATCAAGTAGATTGAAAGCTATGGGACTTGGTGCTGCCTTTTCATACTAATTGTGTTTAATGAAATGGTCTTCACAGTTTTATCTACATGAGGTTGTGGCTAAAAAATTTAATAGATAATGACAATAATGACCAGATTAACATCCAAAATTGTTATTCTAGGATACAAAATGCCACACTACCTGGATGGTACACTGTCAAGTCTGCCTTCTCCAAGTAGGTGGACTGGTGAAGATGTCAGTTATCAGCAGATACGACATGTCCTGTGGACCTGCACAGGTAATATTCCACCCTTGGTGTGTAACTGATGCAGTTTGATTATTATAGTAATTATATTCTGTCATTATTGCCACTGACCCAGTTACTCCACAGCATGACTGGAGTCAATGTTGGGTAAAGGAGACTGAAA
>NW_018137792.1:0-439 GCF_001952655.1 Monopterus albus
AAAACAACTGAAAACAAGTGAAGATGAATGCAATTTGTTTGACACCAACTTTCAGCATGAAGTCAAGGGACACCGTTGCAAGGTGCTTCTGGTCTGCAGTGATATCGCTTGCTGTTATCACATTAGTGTGGCCATCAATAACAGCAGTCCTGCAAGGAGAGTAAACTTTAGCCAAATATTTCAAACACTGCTGGCATGTTCTATATCTGAAGAAAATCCAAAATCCAACTAGAACATCCCAGCGTTTCAATCTGCAAATTCTGCCTTCCAGTGCTCCTCTCACCTGCAGCCATTTTCAGTGTCCCACATCTCTATTCGTCCGTCAAAAGAGGTGGTAGCAAGACGTCCATCCTTCAGAAAGATACAGCTCGAGATGCCGTCAGAGCTGCTCACCAGCAACTTCACTTCCTGTTCAGTCAAGAGGAAGATTGATATTTTC
>NW_018137793.1:0-439 GCF_001952655.1 Monopterus albus
AAAACAGTGTGTCTCCAAAAGGCAGACTTTTTCAGGCATGGTGTGTATCACAGATTTATTTTGCCATCAACACTCCTGCTTTATATAGACATAGTAACAATACATTACTGTTGATTTAGTTTGGGCCTAAGGAGTTTCCTTCAGGTGTCAGTGACAAAGTCTGCCGTCAGTGCCGGGTTTCTGGGATTGAGCTTGTGCATCAATAGAAACATTCCCCAAACTGAAATAACTCACAAAGACCCTGTCAATCATCGGTGCCCTGTGAAAGCCTTAGAGCTCCAAGTCAGGATTGTAGTTTGATGTCTCCTGTGTAGAACGTATGAACTTAGAAGCAATTGAACCCCATTAAAATAAAGCTGAAAATGTCAAGAATGCAGGTGTCAGTGGAAAAAACAAAACACTGAACCTGTGCAGATCCACTGTGGCTCCAATCATAGTA
>NW_018137794.1:0-439 GCF_001952655.1 Monopterus albus
GCTAGGATGTCAATATAAATAGTCCTCATGTGTTGCCTGTCTGTCCATTCTTGTCTCTCTCTCCATTTTTTTCTCTGAACTGACCTCCTCACACCCATGCTTCTTCTGTACCCACCACCTCTGAGCAGAAACTGAAGGGCTTCACTCAGAGCTCAGCCCATCCCAGAGAGGGACAGCTCCCCATTGTCAGTAGGCACAAAGGCCCACGCTGTCTGTCCCGCTCCCGCTGTCTGTACGTCAGTGTCCTAGTGAGGAGGAGGAGGATCAGTGCTGTCAGTCTCCCCATCAGCTATTGGTTCCATTCAGCTTCTATCACTTCAACTCTAGGTTAAAGTGGTCCAGGCAGGAGAGTAAAACTTGTCATTGGTAGCAGCTCAGTGGGCTACTAATGGTTTTGATTCTCTGTTCTGTTCTAGTGATTACAGTTTGCTTTGTGCAA
>NW_018137795.1:0-439 GCF_001952655.1 Monopterus albus
CTGATCTAGACCTCATAGCTGCTGTCTAAATTACTCTATATGTTATCAGATCTTTTTCCAAGCTTTCTGAGGGTGCCTGAATATGCTGTGTAGTAACAGTCTACGATGGACTGAATTACTCTACCCCACTAGCTGCAAAGCCACAGCAGCTACAGGGCTATAGAACCTGAACTGTGGCTTTGGCCATTTGGAAAACAACTCATCTATTGTGGGTGGTATGTTCAGCAAAGGAATCAACCACAAGGTGCACAGAAACAGGCTGTTTTTCATCATTTACTGCCTCACGGTTTCACAGCCCTGACTGTACAGTGGAAGCCATGTCTGCAAATGGAGTGCAGGGAAAATATATGTCAGAACGATGTTATTCTTTTAGAGACTAGTGAGTGTGTCAGCTGTGACATATGTTTTATTGTGGAGTCCCCTGGCCACCACTGTTTTT
>NW_018137796.1:0-439 GCF_001952655.1 Monopterus albus
AAATTAGAAGAATGGAGAAAGGTATGTTTGATTTAAATGATAATTGAGATGAACTTACTGATATCTATGTGTGTTCATTAAATACCTGAGAAAAAATAGGTTCTTGCACATGCAAAATAATGCACCTTGTAAATGTGCTAGAAGTTTTATCTTACTAGCATTTTTGGCCAAGAGTGTTATTTGAAATAATAATAAAGCCTGATTATTTAGTGGTATCAAGTGAAATTACTTTGGACACCTAACAGTAATGAACCAAATGGGCCAGTATCTGTGAGGCTAGCTAGAAGTTTTGGAGTACTTTAATAATTTTACTGTTAATATGTTGATGTTGCCTTCATGTTCCTCTTTAGAAACTGGAATTCCACTAATTTCTTGGCTGTTCAGCTGACCTTGTGGTGTTTGTTTTGGTTTGTGTGTGCATTCATGTTTGTGTTTCTGC
>NW_018137797.1:0-439 GCF_001952655.1 Monopterus albus
ATTCTTCTCATTTCTGGCACATTGAACTTTTGCAGCTTTTAGAGCTTGAAGAGCATTTTTAGGTGTTATTCCATCAGCGTGTGTGATGAGAGCAACAATGTTCTGCTCCATGTTTTTTCCAAACAGAGACACCACTGAGTCTAAGACATATCTCAGTCGGTCACTCAGTTGATTCTCAGTCGCCTTCAGCACCAGACCCACTGCATTAATTTCATGAACTCCATCATCTGAGCGGAACAAGTCCAACAGTCTTTGACTGATGATGAGATCATGTTCAATTCCGCTGGTGCTTCCATATCCAGGAGTATCGATGATGGTCAGGGAGAAGGGCAGAGTTTTCCCCTCAAAGCCAAAGATCTCATACACGATCACATCTGATGTCTGACTTTCTGTCTGTTCTTTCTTCTCCTTCTCCTCTACAATCTCAAACCAGATGTTG
>NW_018137798.1:0-439 GCF_001952655.1 Monopterus albus
TTTTCATTGACGAAAGCAACACTACTTATATCGTTGTTATATTTCTTTCTTCAATTTATGTTTTCTAAAAATAAAAAAGCTATGAAAGGCAGCTGTTAAAGATTGTGTGGAACTGGGTCAAGCTCTATACTGTATGTTTGCTCTGAAAAAATAAAAAAAGAAGAAGTAAACAAAAGAAAAATGAAATATAAGTCAGGTAGCACACAGTCCACTGAAGGGTCTTCCCAAGGAAAATAGCTAAATGAAAAGACAAAGCAAGTGGTCTGCTGGAGGAGGCTAAACACCAACCAAAGGGAATTAAACATATAGTATTTTCCTATGAAATATAACTGAGTAGAACTCTAAAAAGCATTAAATAGAACCTCTCAATAAAGCAGCTTAAAATTGTACTTAAGTACAGGATCTAAATGAATGTTGTGACATCAGCAGTGTCACCTCA
>NW_018137799.1:0-439 GCF_001952655.1 Monopterus albus
TGGGTAATGTCTCATGATGTGGACTAGCATCTGAGCCTGCAGGCCCCTGTCAGTAACTCTTGGCTAATGTCTGACCTTGTGGCCTAGTGAAGTGGCTATTTTCTGAAGTTACAGGTGTTTTTGACATACAGTCAGATTTGTTTTCCTCACACTGTTTAAAAAGAGGGAAAGGACTGGGAAATAAAAAGAGAGATTGCATTTTAACAAGACTGAAAGATACTGACTTGATTTGGTGCTGGGGTTTCACATTTTCAGCAGCTTAACATTTTTAAATGCATTTTTGTACCAAATGAGATGGGGAACAAAATGTAGATTTAGTTATATTAGGCTTATGTAGTAAGGGATCTTTCTTCATATCCAGTATAGGCAAGAGGAAGAATTATGTGAACAAAAAACCATTTAATCTACATATGAGCATGTGAATGCAATTTTAATATAC
>NW_018137800.1:0-439 GCF_001952655.1 Monopterus albus
AGAATCTGTTGGTTCTGAGTGAAGAAAGAGACATTTACATGTTTTATAAATACTCTTCATACAGTAGCTCTATACGATTTGTGTCATCATGAAATCTTTGTAATACATCTCTTTTTTGGTTCTTTCTCCCATTTCGTAACAGGTAAATGTCCAATTCTGGTGGACGATGTTTTTAGTCAAGTGTTGCCTTCTGCTTTAGCTACTAATGTGTCAGAGCAGATAAAGGCATCGAAAACATTTTTTACACCTTTAATTACCATGATGAGGAACTGAACATTTTTAGGTATCCTGTCCTGAACTTAAGGCTTGGCCCCTTGTAAATACTGCTAATACTAATAACCGTTTTTTAAAGTTTAAAACATTTCTCATCTTACTTTGCGTAATATGAAATGACATTGTTCACATTGCAAAATCATTTCAGCTTGAATAATCATTAGGG
>NW_018137801.1:0-439 GCF_001952655.1 Monopterus albus
TGTGTGTGTGTGTGTGTGTTACCTTGGGGAAGCTGTTGCTGCGCTCTCCCTCCTCCTGCAGCAGCTCTCTGTAGGTGTCCAGGTACCGAAACGCCACGTTCAGCACCGCCTGCTTCCTCTCTGCTCCATCCAACATCTCCCCTCTCTCTCCATCCCTCTCGCCTCCTGCCCCCTCTTTCCTCTCCCCCTCTGCCTCCCCCTCCGCCTCCTTCCCCTCCGTCTTCAGAGAGAATCTGGGAAGGTTTGAGTCAAGGAGGAAACTGGAGTTCAAACAGCAGACTGTGTCTTAGTGTTTGTCACATCAGCAGATTATCTTTGTCTTTGCTTTAAACACTGCTCTGCTGACACAGGGATACAGAGGGTCGGTTTATCCACGATTAAAATGAAATGGGAAACTTTAAAACATATTATTACTCTTGAAAAAGAGATGTCAATCTCA
>NW_018137802.1:0-439 GCF_001952655.1 Monopterus albus
CAGCTATAATCAATATTTTTATATTAATGTATTAAATGACAATGTTAAACTAGTGAACTCATCTCTGGTAGAGACGAACCTCCAGAGAATCATCACCTGAATCTGCAGCTCTGTGGAGCTTTTTCAGCTCATTTAGTGTCCAGACCACAATGTCACTGTTCTGGTTCACTCTTCCTGCTCTTAGCAGCATTTCTAGTTTCAGCTGTTCACAGACGAGATGCTCTAGAACCCACTACCGGCTCAACAGCAGACAGAGACCAGCTGGTGAACATGGAGATTTAGCAGCTAAAGAGCAAGAGATTCCCCTCAGGAGGTGGTAGAGATCAAACCAGAGCTAACAGAGAAGGAACACTGGGCTGAGGCTCATCAGGTCGACACAGGCACATGAATAATAACGGTGCTCCATAACTGCTGGATGTGTAAATGAGCAACTAACATA
>NW_018137803.1:0-439 GCF_001952655.1 Monopterus albus
AAATGTCAAAGATATCAGTTAAATAAAATATATATGCTGCCAGCTCTTACACATCAGACCTGTGAGCTCACATACTGTACATGGACGTTACAGTTAACTGCTCTGTAACCTCCAGCACACGTTACACTTTCCTACGTAGCAAGAAACTGCTAATGTAAACTGTGTTACCGGTTTTTATCGCTCTACATAAACATTTTCATTTTGTTTACATGTACATATTGAATACTGGAAAAACTGGACTGGAAAAAGTTTAGCAGTAAGAAATTCATACAGACACATTGATATTATAAAATATTTACTGTTTAAAATTAAAAGTCATTTAAAAAATAATCAGAATACCTGATAGCCCTAATGTGCTGGCTCCTGCAGTGCCTGATTATTTTAAATTGTTTACATATGAAGACATCCAACCGTCTCCTTTTGTCTCCTCAGTGGTGAA
>NW_018137804.1:0-439 GCF_001952655.1 Monopterus albus
GAAACTTTTAATTAGTGAGCTTTAGAGGTCTTGGTAGGTGGGCTTTGTTGCCTTCATATAAAGTAAAAATAACTTTGTTTTCAGTTTATATGCTAAGCTAGGCTAACTGGCTGCAGGGAGGATGCTTCATATTTATTGTACAGACATGAGTGGCATCAAAATTCTAGCAAAACAATTTTACTGATATTTTTGTCCAAAGGTAGTCTTTAAAGTTCATTAATTAAAATACTTCATCACTCACATATGCATATACACAAAAGCTTTTTGGACAGAGCTGTTCTAAATGTCTACATGTTCCCCCGTGTTTCCAGTCTTCATGTTGAGCGAAGCTGACTGGTCGTTTGCTGTAGCCCTACAGACACACAGTAAGGGTTGTATTAGTGTTTCCATCTCTTGGCAAAAACGAAAACAAAGCAAATAAGCGTATGCAGGGCGGCCT
>NW_018137805.1:0-438 GCF_001952655.1 Monopterus albus
AGAAATACATCAAGTAAACAGTTAAAATGCAGGATCTTTTTACAGTGTGTGTAGTTTTCATTCATAGTATTTTACCATGGACTGGACACACTGGACAGTGAAGCCAGTATTTCCCCTCTGTCTAATATGTGTCTTAGTTTTGGACCATAATTTTCCCTTTTCCAATGTGTTTCAACAGTCGGGCCTTATCGAGGAGCTGTGACACCCAGAGAAATGAGGCCAGACTGGTTCACATCGCCATGGGTCTGGGATGTATCCGCTATAATGTCTTGTCAGTGGCGACATGCTCATGTATCAAGCTCACGTGGTTTACATCGAACATATGCTGAGTGTATGCAAGTACACCTGGTGACAGAAAACTGCAGTTCATTTTATATTCACAACATTTTGCTTCAGTTACTAGATTCATGTGTTTAAAATGTTTATATTTTTATCTGG
>NW_018137806.1:0-438 GCF_001952655.1 Monopterus albus
ACAAAATTTAAGTTGTCTTAACTTAAAGTTGGCATGATAACTTTTCCCAACATTGACTTCAGGATTACAAGTTCCGTCTCCTACCCACATAACATGCCTGAACATGTTCCAGTGGTAAAATTATGCGTTAGCAGACTTGTAGGCTAACCAACCTTGATAAAAACAATATTTCATGGTGAGTAACATTTCGTTCTACTAAAGTAATGAATTTGCACTTGTTTCATTGTGTTTCACTGAGATATCTGCTCAGCAAGAGAGCTGATGGGAAAAGCATTATTCAAGTTTTGCTCGTTTGACCATAAGTTACATAATGTTATCTAATTTCAGTCATAGCCACAATTTTTAAAAATCTTTTGTTCTGAAAGCTTTTTTCGGTTCTTTTAACCAGTGGAACTCAGAGAAAAGAAGCGGACCAGTACCCCATAGAGACTGTGTCTG
>NW_018137807.1:0-438 GCF_001952655.1 Monopterus albus
TAGCAGTTTTAGAGATATGAAGTTTCTGCCCGACAGTCATGCTATGTTAAATATCAATTATGTCAACATAATTGTATTGTTCCCATTTCTGTTGCTGTGAATTGGCCTGACAATCCCTAGTAACTGTGTAGGATGATAATGAAACAAGGTAAACTACCAATTTGTAGAATCAACTTTACATCTCTGATGATCAGAACAGCAGTCCAGTAGAGAGTGTGATGCAGGTGAGCGTTTAAAGATGTCTTCACATACAGCTGCTCTTTATGGTCTGGCTCTTTGCTGAATGCTACTTCCAATATGTCTGACCTCATCACACCGAGGGTGAAAATACAGAACACACAGAGTGACGGCAAACTCAATTTACATTTGACCATTAGTGATGTACCAATAACAGTGTGGTAAAGTATAATGGTTATTAGTCACGGATGAAGTATCAGA
>NW_018137808.1:0-438 GCF_001952655.1 Monopterus albus
CTCCTGTACCTCCAGCGAACTCTCCCTCATCTCTCTGGGCAGACGTCATTCTCTGATGCTCTCAGGTCAGTCAGATTGTCACACACAGGCTTTACTCATCCTCTCCTGTCCTCCCTGTTGCCAGAACCTGCTGTCTCAGGCTGCCACACCTAAGGTACACTCAGCCTTTCCTGCCTCTCCTGCTGTCGAGACCTGCGACCTCATACTGCCACACTCACCTACTCTTCTCACTGTGCTCTCCGGCAAATCCACTCCTCCGGGGAGCAGACACTTTCCCGATCGCCACATCTCATCAACCTTCAGACCCAGGACTGTCACTATTAACCTCCTATTATTCTAATAAACCCTCGTGCTTGAACCGTTGAGTCTGACGTCTGAGTCCAGCCTGTTTGCTCACTTCACTCCAACAGACGAGCAATCATAACAGAACATACTGGC
>NW_018137809.1:0-438 GCF_001952655.1 Monopterus albus
CACTGTACTATCTAACATTTGGCAAAAATCAAAAGTAAACACAGGGACAGAGGGTCCAGCACTGGAAAGTCACTGCATCACATAAAGACAGAACATTTGCAAGGCTTTAATGTGACTGTTACCTGTCTGCGCTTCTGTGTCGACAGTTTGTGTTGTACATGAGACTCCTTTGTTGTGCACCAGTGGTGTGCAGAGCATAGACTTGTTCTTCACTTCTTTGTGGACTGTTTGAATACTGGCCTGAAGAGCAGACAAATAACAACATATCCACTGAAAATAACAATTATTCAAACATACAACGCAGTAAGAATGTATGACTTAAATTCTCATTCTGCTGTAAACGCTAGGTTGTTGTTAAGGTTATTACTTTACTAGGTCAAATAATAAGGCAAAGTCAGTAGAAGGACTGACAACAACTATGCAGAAGTCTTGATTTTG
>NW_018137810.1:0-438 GCF_001952655.1 Monopterus albus
TTTTTTTGTAAATGTTATTTTCTTACCTGTACAGATAACACCAGCAACTGAGGTGGTGTTGCAAGTTTTGTCTCTAAATGGTCTCTGTGGGCATTGAGCCAGTGTAGACTCCGATCCGGTGCATTCAATTTGATCAATCCAGGTCTGTCCGGTGCCATGGCCATATTCAGACATGGTATTAATGTTATGAGCCCTTCCACACTTCAGCTGGTTGCACACCACTGTACCATCATTTATATCCCAGGCATCACCACACACAGTCCCCCACTGGCCTTTGTCATAAAACTCCACTCTTCCAACACAGCGATGAGGCCCATCAACTAATTTCACGTTACCTGTAATTGATAGCTTATATGAATATACATGCAGTCCAAATGTGGTGCCTGATTTGATCTGTTTTTATTAAATGCCGTTCCCACAAATTATTCTAAAAATGTT
>NW_018137811.1:0-438 GCF_001952655.1 Monopterus albus
GAAGGTGTCGTCTGGTATCTGGCACCAGGACATCAGCAGCAGATCCTTTAGGTCCTGCATGTTGTCGGGTGGGGCCCTCATAGATCAGACTTGTTCTTCCAACACATCCCACAGATGTTCGATTGGCCTGAGATCTGGGGAATTCGGAGGCCAAGTCAACTGCTATGTTCGCATCGCTTACTACTGAAGCTAGTGACCTGTGCCCCTTTGTGTTTTATGGCTGAGCAGCTTGGTGGTCCCAGAGGTTTACTGGTGCACAGTGGGAGTGTTAGGGTAGGGGCGGCATCAGTTTAATCTAGATCCTGGTCACATTATATTTGAACTGAACATAACCTGACTGAGCAGTGGTTTTTTCAGCACCAACACTACAAACTAAAACACAGTAGAACTGGATTAAATGTCATGGTTATCAGCAGTTTGAAGCATCTGGACCGACAT
>NW_018137812.1:0-438 GCF_001952655.1 Monopterus albus
TGTAATAGTCCAGGTTCCAACCAAATTTAATGCATTTTAAAGGAATTTAAGAAACCCAGCCAGGTTTTCAGCTACTACAGTCACGTAAACATTAGGACTCATGGATCTGATTCTCCAGTCGGTGCCATTAAACTGCCATTACGCAGGCCCAAGTTAACACGGCCCTTTAAAGTTACTGAGCAGATTTCAGTACCGTGAGAAAACAACAAACAGAGCAGATTGTTTTGCTTTCACGTGAGACTTCAGATCCATACATGCGTAAATGTGGGTTTGTGTGTGTTTAAAGGGTTGCCAGAGCAAAAAGGGCAACCCCCTCGTCCTCCTGGGGGGCTGAGTGGGCGGACAGTCCTCAGCAGATGGATTGCTGCTCGCCACTGGTCACTGCATAAACCTGAAGCAGACAAAGTGCATGAATGTATGAAATACAATCATGTTTTT
>NW_018137813.1:0-438 GCF_001952655.1 Monopterus albus
ATAAAGATTGTTGTGCTTTCCAACTCATTAATCCCTAACCCTACCAGTGCTACTGACAGACACTGAGCCACACACAGCTGCTTAACATAGCCGTCGTTTGGGTAATATTTCTGAGTGTGTTTTCTCACAGTGTGCGTCGAGAAATGTGAGAACTTCGCCCTGAGCAACACTGGCGCCCAGCATCCTGGCCGTGATGAGACCCTTCCTTTCCTGCTGCCGCACTACACGGACGATCTTCAGTTGATGTAAATAATCCTCCAGCTGGCTCTTTAGGTGCTCTGTAGGAATAAAACAACATTACTGTTCCCGTCTTGTCTTCAATTCAAACAAAAGTTGCCCAGCTGGAAATGTCTCCATAGGTGAGGTTTTTGCCCTCACCTATGAAGACATAGTGTACAGTACAGTGTGAACAGTTACTATTTGGTTACAAGTAGAACA
>NW_018137814.1:0-438 GCF_001952655.1 Monopterus albus
GCAACTGATCACTTGCAGTTTGGAGCCATACTAAGGGCTTTATATGTTGGAGAGCCCATTGATTGTGGGCGAGGGGTCAATCTCAGAGACTTTCCCTGTAGCTCCCACAGGCAGCACAGATGCTGGACCTCTGGGTAACGACACACATACACAAAATGGCAGACATAGTGTGCCATACACATAACAAAATGGCAGGCAATCAAGATGACCCCCCACAACATCACAACCCCAAAATAATGAGCCACAAATTATCAATAGGGAAACATATAATAACATGGAAATTTGCCAAATGTTGAAGTGTCCTTCCACATTAGAATCCACCTGATTTTAATCTGATTTATAGCACTGTGGTTGATGAGTTTGAAGAGACTGTAGAGAACACATTATGTCGTGCAGGACCTGATTATATCTTCAAGGCTAAACTGCAAGGGTGGGCTT
>NW_018137815.1:0-438 GCF_001952655.1 Monopterus albus
TCTGCTCTCGCTCGCAACCCGGAAATTGTTGAGTTAATAAAATGAAGAACCAGCTTTTTAAGCACTTAATGGCAACTGATGTAAGCGCTACTGGCATGAAATCATGCAGTGCAGATGGATTTGACTTTTTTTGGGGTCTGGCACTATCACAATAGACTATCCCGTGATCTTGTTCTGACGTGTGGCAGCGAAAGTGAACACTTAATAGTTTTTCCTCAAAACTCTCTTCTGTCTGACCATTTTCTAATAACTTTTAAATTTACATTAATGGATTATTCTCTATGTGGGAAACAATTCCACTACAGTAGATGTCTATCCGACAATGCTGTTACCAAGTTTGAGAAAATAATTCCGTAATTATTTACTTCAGTGCCATCTGCCAACACAGTGAAGGGAGGCCACTTTAACTTCACTCCAACACAAGTCGATAATCTTGTT
>NW_018137816.1:0-438 GCF_001952655.1 Monopterus albus
TTCAAGTTGCATTTTTAGTTCGCTTAAATCATTTTGTGTTTGTTCGCTGGGTTTTGGAAATGTAAATCTGCGAGTTGTTTTATCTTCTGTTCTAAGGTGCTTTCCAGTTCTAGTATTTTTTTGTTTGTTTTTTTGTACGATGAGTATGATATTATTTTCCCTCTAATTACTGCTTTGTCTGTTTCCCATAATAATGAGGGTGAGATTTCTGGAGAGTCGTTCATCTCCAGAAAGAATGTCCACTCTTTTTCAATAAAAGTAATCAAATCTAAGTCCTGGAGTAATGATGTATTGAAGCATCATCTTCTAGAGGGTTTAGTATGGGCTTCAATTTTTAATGTGAGGGAAATGGGAGCATGATCACTAATTCTAATGGAGTGGATTGTGGCATCTGTTACATGTTGGGTAAGAGAATTACTGATAAGAAAGAGGTCTATT
>NW_018137817.1:0-438 GCF_001952655.1 Monopterus albus
CACATGGTTTTGGGTAACTGAGATCCAATACAAAAAAATGCCTTGGAACACACATCAACTGCACCCAGAGAACAGATGACAAGGCCACACAGCTTACAGTCATATATTGTGTGTAAACATCTGACTATATTTTCAGTGAATGACAGAATTCATACTTGTCTGAAAAACGCTCATCCCCTCTGCTGCCATGCTCATATGTGTGATAAATGAAACACGAGAGAAAAACATGAACCTACAGTACAGAGATTTATTGCCGGACTACAGTTCCCTTTAGCTCTGCAAAATTTTGAAATTATTGATTTGTTTTTCTGTCCCACGACTTCAGTGTTATGCCTCAGCCAGTCTCTTAGCGTTGTTATAGCTTCAGCAGGTGGCAGTTTTTTGTCGAGCTAAAAAAATCCAGTGTACATAACCTGTAGGCTACATGAAAGGGCATTT
>NW_018137818.1:0-438 GCF_001952655.1 Monopterus albus
CTGTTTCAGAGATCACACAGTTAAACCAACGCGTCTCCAAAACACTGAAAACATGTTCTTTTCTTGCCGTGACAAGCTGCTGAGAAAAAGTTGAGAAACATGTTAAATAAAAAGCTGAACAACCAGTAATTTTACAGCAGACGTGAACTGGAGTTTTTCTTGGTCCGTTGACTCTTGAGGTTGCCAGGCAACCACTGGACAGCCCCGGAGGTCACTGCATCCAGCCACAAAATAACCTCCCCTTAAAATCACGGCTCGGGTAGAGCAGTCGGGAAGTTGGGGGTTCGATTCCACATGTTAAAGTGTCCAAGACGCCGAACCCCAAGTGACTCTGATGACCAGAGCGGCACCCTGCAGGGACGGCGTGAGCTGGCGCCACAGACGGCGGCCTTGCTTCTGCACTGGACACAGATTCTTTGTGTGTAACATACTTGGCCA
>NW_018137819.1:0-438 GCF_001952655.1 Monopterus albus
AACATCAATATTGTCGACTGTCAGGGGTACAGAAACCTTTTACAGCAAATCGACCCACATACTTACCAAACCTACAGCTATCAGTACTGGTTCTGTGGCCAGGCTCCTGGGGTGGATATATGTTATGTGAGTGATCCTGGATTCTGTCCTAACTTTTTTTTGTACAGTCATTAGAAGTTGTGACCAGTTTAGGAATCAGTTTTTTAATAAGAATGAAAAAAATGTAATATAACCAATCTAAATGCTTTGGTCTTACAGGGTGACTCAGGTGGAGGAGTGGTGTACCAGGGCAGGATTTATGGTGTCATTAGTTTTATGGGTGATCTGGACGATGCCTGTCGTCAACCATTTGGGTTTATGGACATCTGTCATCCCCCATACCTTCAGTGGATCCAAAACACCATTACAGGGCCCTAAAAATGTCTAACGTGTGGCTAA
>NW_018137820.1:0-438 GCF_001952655.1 Monopterus albus
CCAGTAACCCCCACGGCCTCAACCCGCGTACTCTGTGACGCAAATGCAACCAACTGGACATACACAACACTACAAATACTGGAGGAACACCACACAACGACAGTTGAAAACCTAAAGCAAAACATGGACACAACACCAAAGGAACGAGTCCAAACAGCCTGGGAAACAGCACTAAAATGGACCAAACGCAGATTTCCACACATACAAAACAAAGTTATCCAAACAACATGGACAACCCTTAACGACATGGGGATCATAACCCAAACTGCGTACAAACCCGCAACGCCCCTCCCACAACAAAACCAAGAAATAAAACTAAAACATCGAAACACACGAAAACCAAAGAGGTCAAAAGCTTCAACAAGCTTGACTCCAAACCCCAAGAAACACTGCGCCACCTGGCCAACAACAATAACAACAAACCAAAACCCCACAAAC
>NW_018137821.1:0-438 GCF_001952655.1 Monopterus albus
GACAACTACATCTGACTTTTTATTGTTTTAAAGCTTGTTAACTTTAGTAACGTATGAAACAGAAACAGTCATTCTCTGTTGATGCTCCCTGTTTTTGTCTGTAATCAAACTGTTCAGTAATATGTGCAAGTATACTTGTCTGAATCGTCTGAATCATAGGATTATTTTGTTTTTCTAAGAATGAATGACAAACTGAAGCTTTAATAATAAATTTTAATACCAGTCATAACCTCCGACCTTTAAACGCTCTCTTTGTGTCAGATGGCAGTCGGGTGGTTCAGATGGACGACAGTTTCTTCACAGGTTACAGGAGGACGGCTGTGCGACCGCAGGAGATCCTGCTGTCCATAGAGATCCCATACAGCAAGAAGGTACATACAGCGTCTCCCCGGTGACTGCTGTCACCTAGCAACCACTGTCTGAGACTCGGCAACTAGC
>NW_018137822.1:0-438 GCF_001952655.1 Monopterus albus
TACCAGGACGGACAGACAGGAAATCAATGTCATGTACAGAACAGAGCACATAGTAGCTTTACAGTATGGGCAATCAAAATGACAAATTTGTTGCCAAAAAAACTTGTGGTTTGTCTTATGAACTGACAATTGATGGTAATTTCTTCTGACAGTGTGTGGGAGTGTGTGTCGCAGGTCAATACTGGAGGTGAGATACTCCAATAACAGGGTGTTTTTGTCTTGATAGAGCAGAGCAGTGGGTAATGATACAGGATCAATAATGAATATGAGAAGGCTGAATCCAGCTGCAAGCACGCACGCACACACATGCACACGAGTGCGTGTCGATACTGTAATACAGTTTGATCTGTGTGAAGCATTTGAATGAATGCTCCACTTTCATCTGTGAGGGAAGAATAAATAATTGTCAGCAATACAAGACTACACACACACACACAC
>NW_018137823.1:0-438 GCF_001952655.1 Monopterus albus
CCTTCCTTCCTTCCTGGCTGATTTGTTGGTAGAGATTATTATGAGTCCTGCCTGTTGGGATGTTATTTTGGTGGATGTCTGAGATTACCTGTAACACAAGTAATTTACTTCACACTGAACCTGAATAAATACTACTGTAGCTGAACAAGTCTCCACCAGCCAAACTCTATATACTAACCAAACTGCATATAGTGTAAAAGGAAGCTTTCTGACTCTTCTGTACAGCGTGGGAGAAAGTTACCAAGAGCACTTCCAGACATAAAGTCTGCTCTAAATCCATTCCACTTAGCGAGAGACCAAGCAGCGGAGGTCGAGCGGGATAAAGTGTGAATGAAGAGAGCAAGTGGCGTTAGCGAGAATAAAGCAGTGAATCCGAGACATAAAAGGTTATTTTTTGATTGTTTCACAGAAGTTACATTCTAAAGCACAAATAAACAT
>NW_018137824.1:0-437 GCF_001952655.1 Monopterus albus
AGAGCGGCCGAGCAAACCTGACAATTGTGGGCCAAGGCAGATATTGAAGGCATGCCCCTTTTGCCAAAAGTGGATACAATGAGGTGTCGTCAATCACAGTTGAACACAGTGGTTTTCCACTGGTATTGAGTGTAATCACTCCATCCATTTGTCCACACTCATGCAACCCTTCACTTCCAATTTCAAATGCAGCATGAGCTACTTCCCTTTTTCCCTCACCAGGGGATTGATGCATTCTCTGATTAATGTGATGTTGGAAATGTCAGTGTGGACTGGGGGAATTTGGGTTTCCTTTAAACTTCTCAAACCTAAATGTATATTGTATACGAGTATAAATGAATAAATGTGAAAATTGCAAATAAACAAATGTACAGAAAAATAGTTTTAATTTTTATCAGTTGCTACTTTAAAGTTGCTGCTTTAAAATGCTCTAGTCT
>NW_018137825.1:0-437 GCF_001952655.1 Monopterus albus
TGTGTTCACCTACGCTCGCATCGTCTACACCTACACGTTAGAGTTCCTCTCTCAGGCAAGTAGCTGTCATTTAAACTCTGTGCTGTTTTGGGATCATTTCTATATCCTCTGCTTACCCCCTTTATTACCGTACTCCTGCAGGAGCACCTGGTCTACACCATCGGAGAGAGTGTTGCTTTGGGATCCACAGGGGTGGTGCTGTGGGGCGACAGCACCTACTCCAAATCTCGGGTATGACTGACTGACTTGTTCATTAGTAGTGTGCATCACTTTGTGTACATCTCATGCAGACGTTGAAAAGTTAACTTGTCAAGGTGACCTGAAATCATGCGCACAGTATCTTTTATTTTTGAAAACTGCCTACACAGTGGTGAGATTATACTCTTAATGTTGTCTGGTCTTTGTCAGGGTGGTGTATTTTAGAAAACAGCATGAAC
>NW_018137826.1:0-437 GCF_001952655.1 Monopterus albus
ATGACAAACACTTTGACCTTGACCTGTTTCCCCCTTTTAAGCTACATTTGATTCAGTAATTAAAACCAAAATCATCAGTATAAAATCTAGTGTGAAGGCTTAACTGAAGTAAAACAGACAATTTAAAAGCAGTCCACAGATTTCACGACTGGAACGTCTGTCTTACTGTCTTTCACCATGTACTGAAACTGGGAGAGGGAAGGGACTTTGTTACATGCTGCACCTGAGGAAATGACAGAGAAAACAATGAAATGTCAGAGAACAAAACCTTTCACCCCCTTCTCATTAAGCCCCCTTTTGGTACAGATCTTAAAGTGTGATTCGTATCTATATGTGCTATGTTGACAATGGTAATTACTATACATTTTCTTCAACTGTTGACATTTGTTAATCCAGGTGTTTTCAGTATCTCATTACATTCTGATCATTTTTTTTTT
>NW_018137827.1:0-437 GCF_001952655.1 Monopterus albus
CTTGCACTTTGCTCCGCTCACATGCTCTGGATCCAGGTAGATGACACTACACAGGATTATTACACTCACAACTCAAAATTAAGTTCATAAATGTAGAAATTATGATAATTACCAAATAATAAACCATATGACAGTTGAAACTGTTTTTGCTTTTAACTTTTGTTCCTACTTTATTTGAGATTGTTTTGAGAATTGCCTGTTTCTTAATTTGAGTTTGTCTTTACAGTTTTATTTCAGCTTAACTAGACATGTTTATTTTTATTCACGTGGTGTGTGTGACCGCTGTCTTTGGTTGCTCTTTGTGTTTATGGGAACTATGACTCAGTGTGTGCGTGTGTATATGTGTGCACCAGCCTCTCAGCCTACTCACATTGTGGGGGCTAATTTCCATCCACTGCTCGCCTTATTAACGTACCCTTTATTGTTGGTTCAGACTT
>NW_018137828.1:0-437 GCF_001952655.1 Monopterus albus
AAAGAAACACTGAAGACAAAAATAGTTTGCATGAGGGTAATATAAGTGACCCAACAGTACTAGAATGATTCTCATCGCTGAGTTCACAATCCACCCATACTCTATAACTGAGATAGTGTATGCAAATGATAATAAAAAAAATTAGGTCAACCATTTACATTTGTAGACACCATATACACTGTGAAGCAAACATTTTCTCAAGATTTGGGAAATGACATTTCAAATAAGTTATGTTACAAACAGAAAAATGTGTAACATCATTAAGGGAAAATTAAGGTATTTCAACAAACATTGACAATGTAGCGTTAGATACTGTGACCTCCTCTCAGTGGAAAACATGGACGTAGGTATGGCTCAACTGTTTCCTCTGTGTATAATGACCCCAGTGACTCTGAAGTGTTTGATAAAAAAGAAAAAACTTTTTCCCACTAGAGCTG
>NW_018137829.1:0-437 GCF_001952655.1 Monopterus albus
TTTCATTATGGTGCAAATTATGTCAGACTTTAAAGTTGTTAATTGATAATTAATCAAAGTGGACATTATGCCTGTTTTCACTGCAGTGAAAATTACACTCTGTTCCTGGTAATGCAGATGTAAGTGTCATTTGATTTAAAAAGAACAAACACCAAAACACAGATGAAAATAAATGGAGACATGGCATCCACTGTGATAAATTACCAATGTCAAGCAGGCTTAAAGTCTCTTAAAGCCAATTTTCGTACTGTACAAATTCGGAACTAACAGCTGCCATGAAGGCTGAAAGTTCATGTTTAAAACTCTATAGTGTACTGTGATCAGTAGTAATGTAGTGGCTAAGGTTCATATGATTTACAGTATATTGAATTGACTAAACCATGCAGAAAATATTTTTGTGTTTTAGTAGAAACTGCTGAAAACGTTCAGTTTTATTT
>NW_018137830.1:0-437 GCF_001952655.1 Monopterus albus
ATGCCTGTACCACTATGGGCCACCGCACCAGTCCTTGTTTTCTGGGCGTGTAGCCGTCCATATGTGATATGTCCTTATGTGTGTGTGTGTGCAGTCTATGGCGCTCCCCTGACTCCCCCAGCATGCTACACTGTATTCCACACCAGTGCACTTGACTGTGAAAATCCTTACTGAGCTGAACTCTCACCTTGTGGCTGGTCACATGAGCACATGAACAAACTATTGCATGCAGTAAGCACACATACAAGACCTGAAGTCAGATGCACTTACAGTCATGTTTGCAACCACACTGTTGTGTGCTGTTCAAGGTTGAAAGAGCTGAGCATTCACAGATACCATATAACATTGTCATACACTGAGTGAGAACATGGTGCAGCAGTGTGAGCATGGACTGTCATCATGTAGAGTCGTGGCTAAAAATATTGGCAACCCTGCAT
>NW_018137831.1:0-437 GCF_001952655.1 Monopterus albus
TGTGACAGTGCTGCTGTCACTGCAGTCCTGGCAGCTTGTTCTCTTTGCCTTTGGATGAGTCTGCTGGCTCCAGTCAACCCACTGACCTTATTCACTCTCACATAATTAAAACTGCAAGTGCAACACTCACAGCTGCAGCATCTGCTCCATCTTTGTTTAATAAGAAACCTCACTGAGATTAAAGTGATACAGTACAGTAGTGTCCTCTTAATTAAAAATGGGGCCTGCATGGAGACACACTCTCTGCGAAGGGACAAACCAGGCTCACTCATCTCTTCTGGCATTTATAGAAATCCTAACTGTTGGCTGTGCCTTGTGCTCATTATCATATTTGTCAAACACACTGCTACTTTTATTTATTTGCATTTGTTCCAACTATGAGTAATCCTTTTTCTGCTGTATCACATCAACTCAAATGTTTGTTTACACTAAATCCA
>NW_018137832.1:0-437 GCF_001952655.1 Monopterus albus
CAACCTGTAATGTTCTGTGCTACCTATTGATCATAACGTAATCCCTCAACACCTCTGTTTTTCCTTTTCTTTGCACAGGAATCATTAATAGACTGCTACAAACCAACAGAGGTGAGTATGTTTAGTGTGGCTCTAATCTATACACACAAAATGCTCATTATCACTCATCAAGACATTACTGATGATTGATTGTTTGATTTATGGTGTGTAGAGTTTTGTTGGTTGAAACTTCATGTCCCAGATGTAAGTAATATGCAAAATTGTCATCAAGACAAACAGTGGCCACTTTAAGGAATCTAAATAATGAAGCAAATATTATTTTAGCACCTCTTTTTGCTTACTAAACAAAAAAGCACCTTTCTAAACATACATTACAGTGCTTCTGTCACATCACACATACAAGAGCGGAACAGTTCTGCCTGTTTTCCTCTACAAAC
>NW_018137833.1:0-437 GCF_001952655.1 Monopterus albus
TGTATTCGGACTGGTGCTGATCACTCATAGGATTTGTAGCAGACGGTCATCGTTCCGTATTTACAAGTCGTGTTCGCATCTATATTTGCCTCACTACGACCCCATGTATGTTCCCACAACACAGGCCTGGACGACAACGACAACAACATGGTGCACAACCGGCTCGACGAACATCACATCATCAATGCACAAGACCCGTCCGTGATCGGGAATTGTGAAAAGGGGTAATTTCAATTGCCTTTATACCTATATATAAAACAAAGCAAAGCTTTGAGTGATCTCACTCCCGCTCTTCATCTCAACAGAATCTGAAGAAGGTTGTGTGACACCGGATTCACATAGAGGATGGCAGAGTTCCGCCTAGCTCGACGACAGCAACTTGTTTGAGGCGGCACAATTCAATGACTTTCTGTTCATTATCATTGATGTGTATGAGG
>NW_018137834.1:0-437 GCF_001952655.1 Monopterus albus
CACAGCCCCAGAATGTAACACTGTATTCTGCAATACATTTGACATCTACAAGCAGAAAACATATTGTTCAGACGTTATTAAGCACTTTCCGTGTTCAATGGGTAAAACTGGTAGAGTGACATTTTAAAATAAGGGTTGGTCTAAATACACACAGTGTGGCCACAGTATTGTCACCATTTTTCTCTCTCCTCCTTTGACAAACATTCTGCTTGAAAGAGTCTTTGGCATCTGGAGCATATCCCTCAAGCATTTGTTCCTTGATAAGAAGTACTTTTTAATGTTTTACTACAGACACTGAACATTTTCCCTTTAACTTTTATTGTGCAATAAGATCATCTAATCGCATTTTGATATGTCACAGTGTAAATAACACTGGGTGAATTCCATTTAGCTGCTTCACTTTCGGGGTTCAGGTTTGGTTACTATCTCATTGTCAC
>NW_018137835.1:0-437 GCF_001952655.1 Monopterus albus
AGTGATCGCTGTAGATAGCACTATAAGCCTACAGAACAAAACAAAGGTGATCATAAATCACAGCAAGAAGAAAAACCGAGCAGGCCCATGAGCCAGACTGGACCACACCAGCAGCAATAGTAAGATGAGATGGAGGAAATCTTAAGTGATTTTATTGAATTGAAAACATATGACTTTATATGTGATTTCACCAATGTGTTGTATGTGTGTACAGCTGCAGTTAAGAAAAGGGGGAACTTTTCTTTGAATAAGGGACGTTAGGAGACACATCCCTACAAAAGAGCAACTGCAGGCTCAAATCTGTAAGAAGAGGGGAAAAAAGAGAAGAATCAGTGTTTAATGAAAAGGAGATATAATGGCTTCATGTGTAAAGTAAAGATTTGTTTAATCATTGATAATGAATGTTTAATCAAGTGTTCAAGTTATTTTGTGTTCAA
>NW_018137836.1:0-437 GCF_001952655.1 Monopterus albus
GCAGCGTAGGCCTATAGGAGCAATTATTTAAATCGAGGAGCAAATTGTCAGGACTCTGCTGTACAGAACCAGGTTAAGGGAATTATTACGCACAAGCCGCCTGTTGTTATTTATATATGGGTCTGCAAAATGCCCACATGCATTAATATTGTTGACATTTTGAACACACTAGGCTTGCAGTCAACTATTTGCATTATGGGAAAGGTATAGTGGGCTTCCTGTGCTGTTACTGGTGTGGCACAGTAGGCCTATATGTTGAAAATACAGTAGAGGGGAGGCATCATTAGTTTTGGCCCAGAATGGTAGAGGTGCACACACTGATCCTAAGGAGATGATGGAGGGGATAGAAGTAGCATTAACACTTACAGTGTGTAGCTTGTGTGTACAAAGTTTAGGAATGAAAAATCAGTCACATTATGGAAAGTCACCTCACATTT
>NW_018137837.1:0-437 GCF_001952655.1 Monopterus albus
AATTAAAATAGTTACAGCATCACTCCTAGAAAAATCTGATCTGACAGGCCTCTTGGACACTAACAAGTAAAATTAATTACAGTAAATAATGTCATTTTGCACTTATTGTTGTACAAAGCATACTGATGTAAAATGTTGTTTTAATGCTACTGTTCCATACAGTGTGTGGTCAGATCAGCCAGTCACAGCTGACAGCAGTGCAGAAACACGACAAGCTTGTATTAAATGAAGATCATGTAATTATCTGAAGATCAGGAGCAGGGCCTGACTCGAGCTATGTGCCTTCCGGTTACACTGTTTAAATCCATTGAAACCACCATACTTCTTTTTGTTACACCCCTCCACAATTTCCTCCTTAACCTTCCTCAAAACACTCAAGTGCATAAACAACCAAGGATATACACACATTTCATATCCTTGTATCTTCATTTGTACCT
>NW_018137838.1:0-436 GCF_001952655.1 Monopterus albus
TGCAGTCCTGACTACTTTTAGTTTAAATACATATAGTTCACTACTTCCCAACACTGCCCAAAGCAACACACAAATCATTTGATTTTCGTTTACAGTATGTAGTATTTACAGTATATAATCAGTTTATATGGGCTTGGGTTGAGATTGAAACTATTTTTGGTCAAAGGTAATTTTTTGTATCAGGAAAATAAAACAAGAATTCTTTGTAACCACTCTTTTTAGAGTCTTCTTGTGATTAACCCTTATCCACAATATCATTGGACCAACAATTGTTATTTTAAAAACAATAAAAATAAAAAAGGTGCACAATAATCTGCCTCTGAAGACTATTGAAATTCATGACAAATTCAAGCTGGAAGAATCAAAATTAGTTGACTCGGACCACAACTCTCAAGGTACAGTTCATTGTAACTGTTTGAGTTAAACATAATGTGAT
>NW_018137839.1:0-436 GCF_001952655.1 Monopterus albus
TGTAGGTTGTGACCGGAGGATGAGCATGAAGGTGTCGATGCTGACTACCGTTATCCCCGTGTCCTTGAGGCTACCAGAATCCAAGTTTCTGATCACCTGTGTGCACTTGTCTTGACTCCTCATCATGTCAAACACTGTGTTCTGTACCAACAAAGAATGATCAGGTGTGTACAAGCCACAGGTAGCAGATCCAGGTGGATCAAACCCCAGAGCAGGCATTATCCAGTTTATGAAACTTGGCTGAGACGTTTCTCATGACAAGAACACCGGCGCACATGTGAATGCACCCAGTGAAGACGGACAGCTCCGCGGCCTGACTATGTGATCAGAGACAATAAACACCCTTTGTCATACTGGTTAGTGAAACTTGTTATATTGATAACCACTTCCTGTGTTTCAACCTGCTGCACAGGTTGGTGGGTTCAGCTGCCACTCA
>NW_018137840.1:0-436 GCF_001952655.1 Monopterus albus
TAAGTGAAAGTTTTCTTCTTATCATGTGTTAAACCTCAGTTCTTTCCATCCTTCTCCAGAGGAATGTTTGTTGAGTGAATGGTCACCCTGGAGCGAGTGCAGTGCCACATGTGGTGGTGGGTTGTCAGTTCGGAACAAGACAGTCCTTAGAGAACCAGAGTCTGGTGGGATGGCCTGTCTTAAACCACTTGAACAGCACACTGTCTGTAACACCAACAGCTGCCTGCCTGGTAACACAAACACAACACTTCAAGTTGTAAATTTAGCACGTTTACATATGTTAATCCTAACCCTACATAAGCAATATAATTCCTAAATTATTTAATTAAACAAGTGGTTGCCAAGCAATGCAAACTATAAGGTATGCAGAGAAAAAAATGCATATGTCTGTGTACTGAAATAAACAGTATAAGATATGTGATGTAATTCACTTTTA
>NW_018137841.1:0-436 GCF_001952655.1 Monopterus albus
TTTTCTGTCAGTTTAAGGAGTAGAATTAGAGTATTTAACCTACATAAAGAGTATTGATCATTCATATATAAGACAACTCCAGTACTGTGTTGAGCTACAGTTTTTAGGCACTCGTACTTTGAGCATTTTCAATCCACGCCACATTAAACATCTTCTCCACTACACACCTGGATGAGAATGCCATTAGATTAACAGGCATACGGTCATAAATCAAAGCATTTAACATATACACATCTATACCTGATGATAGTGCTAGATGCAAAGTCAGGGGATCAAAGTTTTTACATTCCATTCTGAAATGGGGCCATGAATGAAGAGTCAGAGGATCACCAAAGTCAGTGAAACTAATCACCAAAGGAACTTGAATATCTGTAGAAGAGTTCATGTCAATAGTTATTGAGATGTTTCACTCTGAACCACAAATGTGAAGCTGATG
>NW_018137842.1:0-436 GCF_001952655.1 Monopterus albus
AATAAATAAATAAGTGAGAGGGTTGTGCTTCAATGTTTTGACATGATCACAGATGTTATATATTACACTGCACTTCATGATCAGATATTTAACTAATATGTTTAGTATCTGTGCCTCTGAACTTAATTAAATAACCCAGGTATTATGCTTCCTACAAAACATATTTACAGTTTAAAAGACAGGTTTCATTATGCAGAATATCACTGATATCACAAAAATGTAGACATGGTACTATACACCCAACTTTCTTGTGCATAGGATTTCCTGAGTGCCCAACATGTCAGAGGATCTGGGGCATGTAAATGAAACCTGATATACATTTGCATGACAGAAGCGGTCTCCGTCTGAGTGCTTCATGATGGATGTTCCCTCCACAAATCTAAGGATTTAGCCCTGCCCTGTGGACACTTATCTTTCTTTTTTATTGAATTTGTGT
>NW_018137843.1:0-436 GCF_001952655.1 Monopterus albus
GGTTTGTTATACAGAGTCAGCATAGTTTTGCAGCAGCTCTGTGTTCCTGAGACATAGCCTACTGCATCATAATAGCACCATGGTAAATATCTGGTTGTACACTTACGGTGTCACTATACAGACTGTGTTTGGTTAAATATTTTGCATGGTTTTGCTTCACATGCACATTGTGCAATAAAAGAAGGGTCCTTTGGGGAAGGAGTTCTAGTTCCTGATTCCTTTTCTCAGTTTTGTTCTTGGGACACAGCCAGAAGGTTTGTTGGGTTACACTTTAGCATCACCTCATCTGTTTTATTGCTGCTATTAAATGCCCAAATTATCAGATATTTTATAGCAGATATATACTGTAAAATAATAAACAGTAGATAATTAACAATAAACATTTTGAATCTGGAATAATAATGTTATCCATGTGGGGCAGCTGTGGCTCAGGAGG
>NW_018137844.1:0-436 GCF_001952655.1 Monopterus albus
GCATGTAGCTCGCTTTAACGTGCACGGCCAGTGGGTCACAGAATTTTGTGTCACACTTGCTGTGTGAAAGTAGAGTGTATGTCTGTCAGGGTTACGCTCTGCTTCCTGCCTCTCTCCCTGTTTCCCTCTCTTTCTCTCTCCCTCTCCATGCACTCACCAGAATCCCTGGAATGCTCAGCAGCTGTGGCAGCTATCACAACCTGGCCTATATATCCTCCAGGCTTCCACTCATTCACTGCCAGTTCGTCATCACACCTAGACCACAAAATTTTTGGCTCCCACAAACCTGCAAGTCAAACCATCACCTTTTTTTTTAATGCACTCTCTGCTGTGATCTGTGCCTGCTGTATGGAGTCCTGCCTCCAACATGTGCTGTAGTACACTTTGCACTTGCTTCTGTCTCTTTGTTAGCTTCTTTCAACACTGCCAACAGCTC
>NW_018137845.1:0-436 GCF_001952655.1 Monopterus albus
GTATTTCAAATGTGCCACCCCATCCAAAGTCTTCTAGATCTGCCCGTGAGTTTAGCTTTCATTGATTAATTTATCAGAATTTACAGTAAGTAAATTGACTTGGACTCCTGGGTGAGATTTATAAATCTCCAGATTAAACAACATTACAGAATATGGTTTTCCTTTCCTTTGTCTTTGGGAAGTTACTAAAATAATCTCCCAGCATGTTCATACAGTGATCCTTTCCCCCTTCAGAGGACACTTAGCTCTCGTTAAGGCTGGGGGATTTACAACAAAGTTCAAGGAGTTTCTCAAGAGGGTAGTTGACAGAGCCTGTTTGTGCCTCAAAACCAGGACCTTTTGTTGTGCCGTGTGTTTGCCATTACTGTTACCTAATCTGTGATTAAGTACACTAATGATCCCAAGAAGGAGCGGGATGTTTATCAGACTGTAAAAA
>NW_018137846.1:0-436 GCF_001952655.1 Monopterus albus
TGTGGGTGAACAGCTTCACAGCCTTCCACACATTTTAATACCTGGAAGCTGGTTACAGGATTTCTCAGTACTTTGTGACAAACATCCATAGAAATTATGCCAAAAAATCATGCCATGAAATTAGAAACAAATTAGGATGATGTTTAAGGTGTGTCACAGTCGTATCATCTCTGACAGCAGATGTCTCCTCAGCCAAGTAGCTTCTGTAACCTCGGTTTCATCATCTCCATCTGGGGGGTTCTCTGCTTCCGGCTGCTCGCCTTCATGATCTTCTCATGAGTTTCATCAAACAGCTCCTCGCCCAGCACCTGCTTCACTCGCTCTCTCCAGGCGATCAGCTTTGGCCGGCCTTCAAACACATCCACGCCAACTCCAGTAGGCTGAGAGACACACAGCAAACACAACCTGTATACACATTTTCTTCAACAGATAATAC
>NW_018137847.1:0-436 GCF_001952655.1 Monopterus albus
AAAATGTTGCCCAGTTAGACTGAAGGAAAAACATGCATGAAGGCCACGGATCATATGGAGGGAAATCCAACCTAATGAGCAGAAACTAAGAGTATCAGAACACATTTCTGCTGCTGGTAGGATTTCATGTCTTTAGGGGCTTACATCATGTGGTGGGACAGACTGACTTTATTGTCAGAGTGGGACAAAGAAAATAAGAGGCAGAGGTAAATATGAAGCTACACTGAGCAGCCAGTTAGCTTAGCCTAGGACAAAGACAAGAGACATGAGGAAACACCTAGCTTGGCTCTGGCTAACAGATACAGAATCCATCTACTGTACCAGCACCTCTAAAGCTGCATTAAATAACAAGTTATACAATGACATGTGCCAGACTTTTTCTTGTCTCAGGACAAGGCAACCAATAGAGAGAGACTCCAGGAAGTTACTAGTCCCA
>NW_018137848.1:0-436 GCF_001952655.1 Monopterus albus
TTTTTTTTTCCTCACCAATACTGTACAATATTTCATTTCTGTACTGTTGTCAGAGGCTGAGCTCTATTTCCTGATTCCCTGCCACTGGATTTCTTGATTCCCACATCTGGAACAGGCTTCGCTAAAACTCAGAAATGAAGAGATAAGCCAAAAAGATTAGAAAGAGGCTCTTGCCCCATCTGAAAAAGAAGATTCCCCTGACACAAAGCTGTGGTTAAGCTTGTCAGATGGTCATGGCCAAAACTATGTACCATTGTGGACTGGGATCAATACCTGAACAAGTTCCAGACTGAAAGTCTTGTTTATCAGTGTAAGGTTTGAAGAGGCTCGAAGAGACAAAAGGTTTTTTCTTAAATCCAGGAGGAACATGGACAGTGAAGGGTAACACTGGGTAAATTGCACCTTTAAGATTAATGGGTCCAGTAAATAAACTAGA
>NW_018137849.1:0-436 GCF_001952655.1 Monopterus albus
TTTGACAACCATTATTATGGTGTAAAACATGCATAAGCGTTCTTAGATGTGAAATATGTATGTAACTATTGCCACAGAGATTATGACAATCATATCAGACATAAATGCTCTGGTCACTGTAACGTGTTTTAGCGCTGACTGCGCAGGCATGAAAACACCCCCTGCCGAGAGTGTGGTGTGTGAGCGCTGTAACCGTAGGTGTGCATCCCCCTACTGTCTGATGAAACACAGAGAGATGACCTGGCACCCCAGGCCGAGACCCACACCAGCCTATGCACGTACCATTTTATGTGAGCGCAATAACAGCTAGCGATGTGGAGTGGGATCACTTTGGAACCAAACGAAAGCAAGTCTTTAGAGCCCCCCGTTATTGCAGAGCCGTGGTTCTAGCTCACAATTCAAAAGGGTACGACGGTCATATTCTCGTGAATGCTAT
>NW_018137850.1:0-436 GCF_001952655.1 Monopterus albus
ACTTTACTATGATGGGAGACAAAAGCAGTAAATCATCATAATTAAGACTGAAACAGGAGGATTTTTAGTATTTGTTCTTGAAAAATTAAGCACCGGACCAATTCTCTTTTCGGATCAACAACCTAATTAATCTATTAACTGTTACATCTACTTTATATCCAATGTGATATAAAAAGTTGACATTTTGCAGGTCTGTCTAGCACACTTCTTTCAGCCAATCAGCCTTATGACTTTACATATATTCATGTTCATATCCAGATGTGCAGACATCTGTGGAACACATCAAAAGTAAAACAGTAGTGTTTCCAGTGTTGTAATACCCTTCTTTATGGTTTGTCTTTGTCATTTTCTGTAAGTGATTTTTGCTCCAACATAAAGATAACCATAATTAAAGTCCACTTTAAGTAATGGTTAAATCTGTTGTTGCTTTTTTTTT
>NW_018137851.1:0-436 GCF_001952655.1 Monopterus albus
TTTTAGTCCTGCTGGACCAACATCTGTCCCCCAGATGTGTCACTGTTTGGACTCTGGCTGCGTTGCTGGGCCTGTTTCACTAAAGCTACTTACAGGGCTGGTAACACACAGACAGCAAACGGCAGCAGCGTCTGATGCGGTAACGTCATACACGATGCTGCAGATGATGTTTGGATTTGTGAAAGGTGCCGTAAGGTGGCCGTGTTACACCGTGGCTCTAAGGTGAGAGCCGACCCTCAGACCACCGATGGATGACGAGCACTAGGCAACAACAACAAATCCTCCAAGCGAACAGACCAAACATGTCATTTGTAACTGCCCTCTCCAACGACACATATATACTGCATGTGTTTATCGCACGGTTTCAAACATGGCTCCACCCTTGTCATGCGCCCTGGGGAGCCAGGCTTCAGAGCCACACACATTTGAATACCTC
>NW_018137852.1:0-436 GCF_001952655.1 Monopterus albus
GCTTGCGCTATGTCTATAAGAAAAACCTTTATTAATCTTTATTAAGAGCATAATATCACTGCTACTGAAGAAATGCTTGAATCTGGAATTTTGGTTTAATATGTAGGAATTTTAATCTCTTAAAATTTCAGGTTCAAAAGACTTTCATTTGCGCATAATTCATCTTATCTAATTCTAACATCTAGATCAAGATCAAGAATCTTTATTGTCATTATGCATAGTACAACGAAATTTTGTCCGGCATCTCTTGGCTAAAAAGGCATTATTTACATAACACAAAATTGTATAAGTCAATATAAAAGCATGAACAAATAAAAAGAGATGTATGGGACCTAATCAGGTCAGCAGCATGTTAGCAGCACAAAAGAGTGTAGTAACATTATAAGGTGCAGCTCAGTGCAGATCTCAATCTTTAGGAAGAGGTGTGAGCATGGGT
>NW_018137853.1:0-436 GCF_001952655.1 Monopterus albus
TAAGACAGAAATATAGAAATGTTCACCTTTTAAGAATATAGCTGTTTCAGTTCTTGTTAGTGTCATAATCCTGCTCCTGCACAAAGTCAAAAGAAAATCCTGTGCCAGCTGATCGTTAGAATAATAAACTGGCAGTACTGGTCATTTGTTTAAAGCTGACAGGAAAGCACAGTATCCTAACAGTGTTTGTAAAGCAGAGGTGTCAAGAAGGAAACTTTCTGATATGAAACAAAGTCCATGATGTGAAGGGGGAGAGGAAGGGCAAGGTGGAGGCAGGGGGGAAATCTGGAAATGGATGATGCATGGATATGAGGAATGTTGCTGGTCACAGAGTGACACAGTGAATGACTGGTTCACCCAGCAGAGAACTACCAAAGCTGTTTGGTAGTCTCTTTGACTTTGCATTCCTAATAGGCCAGTGGTCAAATAGATGGTA
>NW_018137854.1:0-436 GCF_001952655.1 Monopterus albus
GCAGCAAATTACTGGTGTATTGACTGTGTTGGTCTGTTTACTGTAACAATACTTTAGAATAAAGCTTTTAGAAAGATAAAAATGAACATCAGCTGTTCACTCAGAGTTATGTCTATGTTATGATTGTTGTTATTTTTATACAACTGAGTGCAAAAGTTTGCATTTTCTCACTTTTAAATGGCATAAAGAATAAAACTAAGAATTTTTTCTCATCAACATAACATTTAATGCACATTCAGCAAGTGCAAATGCTCCTTCATCAACAGAAGTAACAAAAATGGTCAGGGAGCATATAAGACAGACAACTACGCAATCTGGTAGACTCGGAACAAGTATACCATGAAGAATGGGCTAAAATTACACTGAAAGGATCCAAACGCTGCTCAGAGGGAACCCAAAGAGATTGGAAGAGGTTAGGGAGGGCATACAAAGTATT
>NW_018137855.1:0-436 GCF_001952655.1 Monopterus albus
TGTGGTGCCAATTACAGGTAAACAAAGTATCAGGTTGTTTCCAGGAAATCGTTTAGATTACTGGACATGAACAGGAATGTACAGACCTGTACAGTACAGCAGTACCTTGACTTCCCTTTTTTTGCAAAGTTAAACCTACAGTGTGACACATTATAATTACACAGCATGAAACCTTGATACACAAGGTGACCAGTGTGTTTGTGTGCCCTTCATGTGTGTTCAGGTTCATGGCATGTGAGCGGCGTTGTGACGAGGATCCTTGTTGCCGTGGCATTGGCTTTGTCCGTGACACCAAATCACCAGGTAACCATGGATTTAATATTTGGATAAAGATTTCATGTGCCTTTCTGGAAGCTGGTTACCAACAAACAAGTCTTATTGATATGACATGTTTTCATACACAAAGACATTCAAAGTGCTTAATGCAAATGAAACA
>NW_018137856.1:0-436 GCF_001952655.1 Monopterus albus
AATCGGGACATCTCTGCCACTACATGTAACATGGAGCAATAGGGGCACGGGGAACGGGTCTATATGTCTGGACTTGGGCTGGCCCCTCGGGGACATTCAGAGCCTGGTCCTGAAGCCGCTGCAGTGTCTCGGCTGTTTGCTTCAGGTCACTGTGGAGCTGAATCCTCGGCCTCGGGTTTTCTCTCTGTGTCTGCCTGCATTCATGTTATCAGTATTTCCTGGGAAAAGACCAGGGCCGAAAATGTGTATGACTCTGACTGGGAACTGTGTAAATATGAAGCTGGTGCATCTTGCAGACCATTTGGTAGCAAGACGGCTTTTTAAAGGAGGACACACAAGGAAAGAATTTGTGAAACAGTGGCACATCTGTTTTGGTCTTGGCCTGTTCTGGCCAAACACTCGTGTTCATTCAGACTGAACTAAAACAGGTTCTCCT
>NW_018137857.1:0-436 GCF_001952655.1 Monopterus albus
CTCTCACACACACACACACACAGTAGCTTATACCCCCAGAGATTTGGGCTCAGCCTCCAGATACTTCTGCTTCCTGTGGACGTTTCTCTGGAAGGTGACAGTGACCATAGGGCTCTGAGCTGAGGAGATGCCTTCCTCCATAACTGCCGCTTCCCCTGAAACTGCCGAGATTTATTACTGATTTCATGTATTAATTGACGTTTAGCTGGAAGAGAGAAGCGCATGCAGTCAGCTTCAGTGTACCAAGCAGAACACATCTGGATCTCATCACTGGACAAACAACATGGATCTTCGTGCTCACGTCCCTCACTGTTCATTTAAAACTAGGAGATACGTGCGTATTGACAGCGCGTCCTTTTACCTGCCATGATCACAAAGCCTGCTAGAACTTCAGGAGCAGATGTTTTTCTGTTCTATCCGTCTTCATCAGCGTATT
>NW_018137858.1:0-436 GCF_001952655.1 Monopterus albus
CCCTAATATTTCAAATTTGCATTAAATATTTTAGGTTTTTTAAAGATTTCTTGAAGTCTGCTTCAACCAAACTCAACAATATAATGTGTGATTTGTTTGCTCGTATTTCAAAATTTAGATGAGTACCCTCTCTGGAATAACAGCTCCTTTCAATTTTAACACCCCCTTTCCTGATGTTGTACTCAGTTGTACAAATATAAGTGAGACGCACAGTTGTGTGAAGAATTTAAAAAAAGACAATTTGTGTGTGTAAGAGATTCAAACCACGATTACTTAAACACCTCTACACACCAGTTCCTGCATTAAGTTAATAACCCTTCAACCTAATCTCAGTCACTGCTAAGTAGGGGTGAGAGGAAAAAAAAGAATTGCGATTCTAATGTGAATCTTATCTTCTACAATTCAAAACTGATTCACAAATGCTAAAAGTTGATTT
>NW_018137859.1:0-436 GCF_001952655.1 Monopterus albus
GTACATCTGCAACGTTTTATCCACGAGCTACTTCTGCCCAGCTAATTCCCTGACGTGATCTCCGTGTGTCCCAGGGCAAGTAAAAATTTCCGCTGTGTCGCGATGGACTCAAACAAGGACAAAGCGGAGCGGTGCATTAAAATGGCCCTACATACGGTTTGCAACAACCAACCGGACAAAGCCAGGAAGTTTTTGGAGAAAGCACAGCGCCTGTGTCCGACAGATCAAGCCAAAAGTACGTCAAATAAATGTCTATTTCGGCTGTGATTTAATGTGGAGTTGTGTGCCTTCACTGTGAAAAACAAAATGTGAAAAACAGCTGCACCTCTAGCCTTTACACAAATTTAATTGCCTGCCCTGTGCGTAATGGAATATGTCTAATTATACATAGAAATTGAAAATGTACGTACCAAATGTAGAGGTTATGCGTGTTTTC
>NW_018137860.1:0-436 GCF_001952655.1 Monopterus albus
AGCTTCAAAACACACCGACCTTCAGTTGAAACCTTCACAAAAGCTTTGATCACATCGTCTGGAGACATCCTGTGCGACCACCAGCTGGGCAAATACTGCCTCTCAAGCTCCTGTCAAACAGAGAAACTCCTGTGAGCTGGGCGGCCATGAAAGACGACACAGCCAACACCACCACCACCAGCTGTGGCAAACAGCGCCCCCCTCTGGTAATATGAACCCTCTGCTTCGGTGGCACTGCTTTAGGCTACTGTCCACGACTGAGGTTGGGTTTCCAATTCGACAATTAAGGAAGGGTAAAGTTAAGAAAGCTTAAGTTACAGTATAAGCAAAAATTTCTCGGTGAATCTGCACCCATTAATGTTGTGAAAGGCTATTAGACTTTTAGAAAAACCCTTAATACTTGATGATTGTAATAAATGGTCTTATACTTGTATAG
>NW_018137861.1:0-436 GCF_001952655.1 Monopterus albus
GTTGCCAAGATTGTAGGTGTAATCATCTTGACTGTTAGACTGGCTGCATTACAGTGTGCATTGTATTCCATTTAGTTGGTGTGACTGCCGCCTTGAATATGTGATGCTTTTTTTGTTTAGAAATGTTTTCCTTCTCCTTTGCCTCCTTCACAACACTTGTTTCATTTCCACACCCCCCACAGTTGCACTTGATCAACATACAGCCAACAAATCCATTCTGAGTCACAACCATGAATTATAAAGAGGTAAGCCAAGTCTGCATCTCAGTGAGCCTTATTTGTCATATTACATTACAATAAACTTAGCACATGAGTTCAAAGTGATACATAATGTGTTAATTTGTGAGCTAGATGTGCTTGTGGGCAGGTCAGCCATTCCCCTGTTTCTAGGCTTAATGCTTAAGGCTGTTTTCAGACTGAGTTTCAAAAGTGTAAAA
>NW_018137862.1:0-436 GCF_001952655.1 Monopterus albus
TTCCATATTTTGTCTGCAGTCTTTAGAACTGCTGACAGTGATAATTAGAGGTGTAGTCCAGAGTCACCGGAGATCTTTATCTCATGCAAGCTGCCACCCATCATGGCACCGCCTTATGGAGCCTATCTTGGAGGTGGTCTCGGGTGTGGCCGCGCTCTGTTTCAAGCATAAAACCCCCTCGTTCACGCGGATGATGGTATTCAACCAGTAGTCAAACAAAGGCAAGATGACCAGTCTCAGTGCCAAGGACAAGGACACAGTCAGGGCCTTCTGGGCTAAAGTGTCTGGCAAGGAGGGGGACATCGGCGCGGATGCTCTGGCCAGGTAAATATGAGAACATGCTGCCTACTGCTGTAACGTGCTCCGACAGTGATTCATTTACTGGCACTTTGTTGTGCGCGTCTTACGCAGGATGCTGGTGGTGTACCCGCAGACC
>NW_018137863.1:0-435 GCF_001952655.1 Monopterus albus
GAGTTTTTGGACAGCAGGATTTGCTGCAGTATATTACAGCGGAGGTGCCCTGACTAAATAAAGTGCACCTTAAATGATGAAATAATAGGAAATATTTTAAGATTCTGGGAAAGCAAGCAGAGCTACTAATTCACATGGCAAAAGCCAAAAAGGAGTGGGGCAAAGGTTTAAACTATCAACTACTTAACAGAAAATGAGATGTGATGTATCAGAATCAGTTTGACTCAACACAACAGATGACACGGAGTGATTGATTACATTGGATGTTTGATTTACTGTAATTATTAATCAGAGCAGCATTTTAAGATCTGAGATTCAGAAGCTGGAGCGGATCGTCCCCTAACTGTAGGATCAGCGGTTCAATCGCAGGATTTTCTGGGCCACATGTGCTTGGACAAGACTCGAAAGCCCAAGTTGCTCCCAGTGATATCACTG
>NW_018137864.1:0-435 GCF_001952655.1 Monopterus albus
ATTTATTTCAATTTTTATTTACTTTTGTTTTGTCGTTATGTAAATGAACTGAACACGCAGGTATACATTATATGTCATGTATGAAAAATGATAAATAAGTCAACATAGAAAAAAATACATTCATCGAAATCACCCCTTCTGTCTAAGTTGTTTAACAATAAGCATTGAATAAATGTTCAAAAGATGTTACATACAACTGAGAACTATTAACATGCATGTCACAGAAATGCACATGATACATATCGCACTGTAGAGCATTTCTGAACAGATTTCTCGGTTTTTAACCCTGTTCCTGTCTCACTGGCATGTAGCCATCACCAGAGGGCTCCACTGACCTGGATGCTGACATCAGAGCGATCATCCCTAGCAGATGACTTGGCAGAGCTTGCAGAGCCGGACTTTCACCTGGCCCAGAGAACTTTGAAGGCGGTTGTG
>NW_018137865.1:0-435 GCF_001952655.1 Monopterus albus
GAGGAAAAGATGCAATAAAGCCTGAAACATTTCAGTGACTTTGCCTGAGCCAAGTCTGACTATAGATTTATTTCTCTCTTGCTTTCTGTGGGAGCACAGAATGAAGCGGAAGCTGCTGAACTCTCTCTGAGCAGAGGGCATGAGGCCTTCTCTCAGAGGTGCTTTGTACTTTTTCAAAGCTTTACGAGCTGGAATGTCTCATCGCAGCAGATGAACTGTACCCACCGGCCACAACGCTGTTTTTCCACTTTTTTCCCTTCCAAGTCATCTGTGTGTGTGTGTGATTGTCCATGTGACCAAAACTCATACAATCAGGAATCTGTGACGCTGGGGGCTGTCTCACATGAGCTTGTGTTTCAAGTTCAGTAGCAGACCATGGATCAGTTGATAAATGTAGCAAAATGGCACTTTTTAAGCTTTTTTTTTTTTTTTTTT
>NW_018137866.1:0-435 GCF_001952655.1 Monopterus albus
GACGTTTATTATCATTATTCAAGCATGGATGATTGTTACCACCTGGTGAAGTACAGCACCACCGTGTGCTTGGTCTCCTTTTAAATTCTTGGTGTGGGACACCAGCATCATCTTAATTCGTTTTTCAATTATTCGCCATGGTCTTCACAGTAATATGAAAAATAGTTAAAATTGCATATAAGCAGGTAAAATGGTCAAGGTTACCTAAAGGCTAAGACACAGCAGCAAGTGTGAGTTGCCTCTAAATGGCAAGAAACAGGAAGGAGGAAGATGGCAGCACAGGAAAGTGATTTGCTAGAGAGAGCTGTGCAATAGAAAAAATAGGTTATATCCCTCAAGGTTGCTGACATTGTTTGGTGTGGCTGGAAAGAGGCAAATGTTATGATAATGGTGCACGGTATTGGTATCTGTTTAGACAGTCCACCTCTCAGTATT
>NW_018137867.1:0-435 GCF_001952655.1 Monopterus albus
CTCTTCCTCTGTTTCTGGCTGACAGTGCCGGGGAGTCTGCTGCACGCTGCATGACTTAACCCTCCACATACTTAATTGCACACTGTCCTCCCTTCGACCCTGTGAGTTTGTATCCTGCTCTCTGCAGCCCTCTGCCTCGCCACCCTTTTCAAAGTCATTCTTCTTTGTGACTACTTTTACTTGGAAAGGCATTGCTATTCTAAAGGGATAGGAACTTGGTATTCACCCTCAGGCTCTGCATCATCTTCTGGACATCTTGAACTCGTGCTTCTTGTGATTCACCCTTTCCAACTCATAACAGCTGTAAACAGCCAGGAAATGCACAAAAAGGCTTGTAGCGCTTGTCTTTGTTCTTTCAACTATGTTTCTGAATTTGACCATATTTGATCTCTGATGTTTTTTAATCAGTGTTTGTTGGTTGGTTTGTCCACAGCA
>NW_018137868.1:0-435 GCF_001952655.1 Monopterus albus
CCTGAGTCCTGGTCCAATGAGAGAAGAAATGGCTGTGTAAAGAAGGAGGCAGAGTTACTGCCCTATGAAGAAATTACGAGAGCATTGCTCACTGCAGCAGCCTTATTTGGAACATGCATGACTGCTGTTGTGACAGCCATTTTCTTCACATACAGGACAACTCCTATTATCAGGGCCAACAACTCTGAGCTGAGCTTCCTGCTCTCTTCTCCTTGACTCTGTGTTTCCTGTGTTCTCTGACCTTCATCGGCCGGCCCTCTGAGTGGTCCTGCATGCTGCGACACACAGCATTCTGTATCACCTTTGTCCTCTGTATCTCTTGTGTTCGGGGGAAAACTATAGTGGTGTTAATGGCCTTCAGAGCTACACTTCCAGGCACTAATGTGATGAAATGGTTTGGGCCTGCACAGCAGAGACTCAGTGTTGTGGCTTTCA
>NW_018137869.1:0-435 GCF_001952655.1 Monopterus albus
CTTCGAGCAAGGCAAAGACACCGTAGCAGTGCTCGATGAGCTCATCAGACTGCATAAGCTCAGAAACGTCGCGGTGGCGGGCATCGACGAGGAACCCAGGATCCAGGGTAAAGATCGCCTAGTGGTACACATAAAACAACAGCGTAAGCCGGCAAGCAGGAGCTGTAAATACAACTCCATCGTCCTGTTCCTGGTGATCCCGTACGACGGAATGAAAGCCCCGTACTCTCAGGAGCTGACCAAGGTGATCAAGGAGGACATACTCAGGTGTGTCCACGCTCCTCTATTCCCCACGTTCGCCAGTTGTCCCCCTCGGCGCATCGAACCCCATGCTCAGCAGGCGCAGCCCGTTCTAGACGGCTTCTTGCCCTCGAGCTACGATACGACCAAACCCAGGATGCCCATCGTGACCGTAGACAACTTTGGGAGAAAATA
>NW_018137870.1:0-435 GCF_001952655.1 Monopterus albus
AAATTTGCTGTACTTATATTTCTAGTCTAGTAAACTGTAGAGATCAGGAAATGTCTCCAATAATGTCGTTCTTGCAGCAGATTATTGTGATTACTAATACCAGGTGTCATTTAATTAACTGGGTCACATTAGCTATGACAAATTTAGTTTATTTATTTTTCCCAACAGGTTACAGGAATTTCAGTGCTGAAAATGTTTTTAGATACTCTGTCAGAACATTGCACTGAGGTACTTAACCCGTCTCAACACCGTGAGCTGATTTGTGGACAGCTTAGTTAGTTGGGTAATGAATTGCACATGTGTATGCTGAAGTTATAATCTTTGTCATTGTGCCAGAAACAGTGGAAGCTACAATATATCATACTTATTTTAAAAACTGCAATGTGAAAACTAAATTAAAATGCCTTCTGTTACACAATAAGCATGATAAAAAAA
>NW_018137871.1:0-435 GCF_001952655.1 Monopterus albus
TTTTCAGTGTCCTCCTGCTGAGCCTGGACCTTCAGCCCCTGGTCTGTCCGAGTGTAGAGAGTCGACACCGCCGCTAACGTCACTGGAGAGTCGGGGAAGCCACAACAACACAATCTAACGCACATGTCAGGGTCACTAACTGACCTCCACTCACACAGAGCGGTTGTTACCTCATACTGTATGTTAACGTGCTATAAACCTTCATTATATATAAATTACACTTTATACTGTGAAACCAAAGACATCACAACGAGCTGTGTGTGAAGCCAACAGGTGTGTGTCATTTTCCATGAAAGACTCAGAGAATAAAACATCATGTCTTCACAGTGAGTTGATCTCACACTGTAAGAAGTGTTGCATGAATCCCTACATCAGTGTGCAACAAAAGGTGTTACTGTTGTTCCTTGAACAACGAACTGCAAGTGAAAATAGGGG
>NW_018137872.1:0-435 GCF_001952655.1 Monopterus albus
CTTTATTCATCAGGTTAGCAGCAGTACGCTGCTGATGTCCATGTAAACAAAGCTCCAGTCTTTTCTGGTTTTCTACACTCAGCCCTGTACAGGGCAACACACATCAGTAGCATCATGTCACACTGGGGGCAGTACACTGCAGGAACAGGCTTCTAAAGCTCTCCCAGTTACAACATTAAATACCTCTTACATGCTGCATTTGCAGTATTTTTACTTCTGAAGCTTCAATACATTTTTCTGATGACTATCAATGCATTTTCCTAAAGTGTTCATGACATGTAACAAAGTATTTCAGTAGTGTGGTGCTGCTACAGTAAACAGGAATATGTCAGGAGAGGGCGCTGTCCAGTCATGATCTCCTGTGGTGCAGCAGCCTATGTCACATAGTGTAGTTACCCCTGAAGGTGACATCATATTTATTATCATACACATTTC
>NW_018137873.1:0-435 GCF_001952655.1 Monopterus albus
TAGAACATGGCCAGTGCTGGGTAACCTAGTGTGGTCAAGTGAGCCACCGTCAGCTTTTGCTTGGTCAAGTCTGGCACACTAGTGTTCCGAGGGCGTAATTTGTCGTCCGTTTATGGTAATTGCTGCGAAGTGTCTGTGAGGGTTATTTAACGTGATATAGCAGCGTTGCTAAATGTTGCAATCTAAAAGCTCAACAGTAGATGTCACTAAACTTCACACACCTCAGACTAGAAAAGAGGAGTTACTCTTTCAAATGCATGTGGTCTGTGCCTGTGCCGTTGAAACTTTATTAATCTGTAATGGATGGGAAGAAGAATTTGGGGATCCAAAATGTGACTGGTCAGGAAAGGTTAAGGTACCCGGGTCTAGATGTTTAAAAGCCCACACCACTGGTTTGTTTCAGGCATCGTACTGTGCTCGGCTTCCTGCTGGTGA
>NW_018137874.1:0-435 GCF_001952655.1 Monopterus albus
TTTGATGTATTTGCAGGAAGAGTTGGTATCTTCCTGCCCCAGAAGTGTCTCCCAGCTCTCCCGTGGAGTTCCGCCTGCTGTCAAGAGAGGAGACCAGCTGGGGGAGCATCAAGATGACTTTCAGTGCAAAAGGTCAAGAGCACGTTATGTAATTAAATATGAAAATATTATAAATATTTGGCTTGATCTCTGACACTTTAGTTGGAATTTATGCAAACAATTTAACAACTTGGACGCAAAACATCAGCACTGAGGGTCAGGCTAGCAGACACACTATCACTTGTGTAGAATTACAAACCCAGAGTTCAGTATGAAGGACTTGACCTTAGTTAGTTGGTTAGTAGCCAGTCAAGATTTGTCAAAACCAATCGGTTCTCTGCTGGCAGCTGTGTGTTTCTCATCGAGCCATTTCTGACTATTGCACGCTGAATCTTT
>NW_018137875.1:0-435 GCF_001952655.1 Monopterus albus
ACAAGACAGTGAGAGTTTGTGTTACAAAGGGGTGCACCATTACAACAGCTGCTCATTAAATATCAAGGAGGACAGATGACAGTGTTTTGAGAAGATGGCAATCTCAGTTTCAAACGCTTCAGAAATGCTGCAGTATGACATTTTTGATCAGTAGCTGTTTGTTTTTAATGTCTTTTACAGAACCAAATAATTATATCAATGCTGTCTGTGAGGCCCGAAGAGCGACCTGAAGCAAGCACACTGAGTTCAGAACTGGAAAAGTGGGCTCAAACATTCCCACAAAATATGCATTAGCATAATGTAACTATCTGATTATCACTTGTGATCACTTGTCATAAGTTATAGAAGTGTACAGATCTCCTGATGTTTGTATTTTATGTTTTTCTGTGTATATATATTATTTTTGTAGCAGAATTGTCATGTTGCACTTAACAT
>NW_018137876.1:0-435 GCF_001952655.1 Monopterus albus
GACATTTACAGTACTCCTTCTTTCACAGATATAACAATATCCAAACTAAGGTAAGGAAAAGTGACTGATCCACATAAACAGTAACAGACTGGCCAAACAGATCGTCCACTTGCTTCCATTAAAATATAGAGTTTCAAGTTAATGGTCACTATTGATACTACATTTTCTCTGGTTCTTCGTTGCCAGATTTATGCATCATTTCCAGCTTGGATGTTTCTCAACCTGTCAGTGAAAATAAAGAGGGAACCTGGAGGCAGTTGGTGAGACACTAAAAAAGTCCAGACATCAATGTGTTTTAGAAAAGAGTTTATAAAACCCTTATATTGGATGTGTTTCCATGCTTTTCATTGCCAATGAGAAAGGCTCAATAACAAATCTGTGGCATGTTCTTTCAATCTAATGTCAATATCTAATACCTGTAGATTTATTTCTCAA
>NW_018137877.1:0-435 GCF_001952655.1 Monopterus albus
AGCGCATCAAGACGCTGGATAGCCTCTCGAGAAGAGCCGTGCATGCAGCTTGCTTTGCCATTGTTCAGTACAAGAAACATATACTTCAAATTACAGATTAGAATTTTTTTGTGTAACAAACCTGTTTCATACTTGATGGCTAGTTGAGGGATGATTTACTCTTTCTTCAAAAACATCATTATCCAATTCAGTCCCTGAACTGTCAAAGTAAAAGACTTTCACGCCTTCTGTTACAGCTGGGACACCAAACTTTTCAAATGCTATGGGTACAAAAGGATCATGGCTTTCACATTATAATGAATATACATTCATCATTTTCATTGAATTTGATATACTAGCTTATCAAATGGTTTTAAACACTACCAAATTATATAAAATGAGGTTGTCAATCAACCTACTAATATATTTTACACACATAAGAATTTAAAGCACCTT
>NW_018137878.1:0-435 GCF_001952655.1 Monopterus albus
TTTTTGTACTATTGCAAATCAGTTCTTCTTGACTAAAGTGTGACTGCTGCACACAGCTGTGAGTGGCAGTCGGCTACTCCATCTCCTCTGTGGAGTGGAAATGCCTCAGGGGGGTTGTTATTCCTGAAATGTGTTGCTGTTGACCTACTTACTGAAGTATCTCCTCGGTGTAGCACTTCCTTGTGTGGGAAACTCCTCCAAACAACCTGGTTGTTTTCCAAACTGTACCAAACATGAAGTCAGTGTGAGGGCAGCATTTTACAGCAGTGCATCTTAATTTGGTGTTGTCTATTTGTGGATTTTCTCAAGAGTGAGCTCAGAAATGATATATGACATTACACATAAGTGCCAGTAAAACCTTCCCTGCCAAAACAAGGATGAAACCGCCTCTTAGCAATGTCATACTTCCTTATGAAGACATTATTCCCCTAAGAA
>NW_018137879.1:0-435 GCF_001952655.1 Monopterus albus
TAATGATTAACAAGTTTTAAAATGTCAAAATGTCATTTTTAAAATATTTTTCCCTGCACCAATACAAAATTAAAATGATAGAGAAAAGGAAAAATTACAGTTTGTCTTACCTTTTAAATGCTCAAGATAGGTCAGTGTTCAAAAGGAAAAGTTTGAACATCAGGCATTAATGATGATGGTTGTTCTTTATTATTGTCACCATGTACTGTGCATCTTGATCTTTATCAACCCATGTCTCATTACCATAAACCTCTATACGTCTCCAATCAGATGAGGGACTATTCTTAATGACATCAGATGCCCAAGTGTCATACTGTGCTTTCCTTAAGCCTTCCCTTCTAAATCATTTTAAGAATCTTTTAAGCTTACTAGAATTGATTATAACTGACTTACACTTTGGATAGAAATAGGCCAAACAACAATAAATTACTTTAC
>NW_018137880.1:0-435 GCF_001952655.1 Monopterus albus
GACAGGTTGCCGGTCCATCGCAGGGCCCAGTACAAATACATGCACTTTAAAAGTTACTTAAGTACATTACACAAGTAACTGTGCTTGGTTACATTCCACCACTGTTTCTGTCACTGTTAGTATCTGTACTTCATGAAGATGTTGTATATTTTTTGTCTGTGTGTCCCATCAGGTATTCAGGGTGTGGTGGAGGCGTACCAGGCTTGCCTCCCCAAGCTGCAGCTCTATGGCCCCACTAACATTGCCCCCATCATCCAGAAGGTGGCCAACACCGCCTCACAGGAGGTCCACACCAAAGAGGCCATGGTGAGCGACCCTCCCCACAGACTTTGAGCCCCAGACACGGTTTGTTGCTGTGTCACTAGCTTTAGAAACTGCTGCAGTAATTGTCAAAGCATTTCTGTGCTTCTGCCTGCTGACACATCCCTGTTGGGG
>NW_018137881.1:0-435 GCF_001952655.1 Monopterus albus
CCTGTAACAATAACACTACTGTCAACGAAGCGTCTTCAGAGTAGTGTTATTGTGACACAAAAGAGGGAGCTGTTCATAAAAACTATAATAATTTAAGCTCGTCTTGGTTTTATATTGTTATATCGTATTTCATTTCCAAACTCACTCACATTAAGACTTTATCATTTCAGGTCAAGTCAGTGTGAGACATGAATCATAACACAGGTCGGGACCACTTGTTAATTTTACTTGAAAATTCAAACTAAGACAAAATTGGCAAATGCTCTTAAATCACTTGTACGTGTTGCTTAACAATGCGTCTGTTTGTACTGGCGGTTCTTGCATAAGGACTATAGTTTTTATTCTCTGTCAACCAGAAAGTGACAGACTAACATTAACATTAGCTTTGTACTGCAGCAGTGGTTAGCACTGTCGCCTCACACCAAGAAGGTTCTG
>NW_018137882.1:0-435 GCF_001952655.1 Monopterus albus
AAAAAAAAAAAGGCCATATTGATATCAGCTCAGCCGAGTCTCTACAAGAGGAACAATGAATAAATTTGTCAACATTTCATCTTCCCTTTGACAAAAACATCTGTTGACCCTCTCCTTCGTCCCAGGTGTGGACGAAGAAGAAGAGGATCTGAGCGGCCTTCATCCCGGGGCGTTGTTGTACCGGTCAGCAGCCCTGCAGAACTTCCCCATCATGGCAGACGCCTTGGCCCATGGAGCTGACGTTAACTGGGTCAATGTGGCCGAGGAGTCGAGCACGCCGCTGATACAGGCCGTCTCCGCGGTGAGAACTAAATTTGCCCAAAGGATGAATTTAGTGACCTCCTGACCTTTGCTGCACTGTCAAAGTCAGACCAAAATTCCAACTTAGAAAATTTTTGTTTCATGAAACCTAAGAGCTGGATTGTCCAAAAAAAA
>NW_018137883.1:0-435 GCF_001952655.1 Monopterus albus
ATGGTGAAAAGTACCGGGTCCAACAAAGGAAACTAAAGGGGGAACTAAAGCTGTGAAAAGTAACTAAAGCTTATAAGTAACTAGAGCTCATAAGCATCAAATTTTACAATCTCCTGCCACATAATTTCTGCTAAACAACCGATTCTGGTATCAAATTGTTTATCTTTTTAAGGACATTATGGTGTGCACTCAACTTTTTTATAACTTTCATACTTTTTCATAAATTCAGCTTTTTTCACAAAAATTTTCCCATTGAAAATGAATGGGACAAATTTTCACATCTTAATATCTTCAGCATAGCTTCAGCTAAAACCACAATTTCATCTAATAACTATTCAGCAACTCTTCAGTTATTCATACTGTAAACAACTTTTTGATATGTTTTTATGATTTTTGCACAATTACCACTTACATTTTATGTCATTTCAATAGCCA
>NW_018137884.1:0-435 GCF_001952655.1 Monopterus albus
AAGGGTATGACAGGACATTCACCACATCACAAATTATAAGGGCAGCAGTATCACATCCACCAAGACAAACACCTCACTGGCTGAGGAGCTGAACTGCTTTTTCATCTGTTTTGAGGCTAAATCAACCAACTCAAGCTCATCGATGCCACAGGCCAATGGCTCACTGCACAGGAATATGAAGTGAAATGTACTTGAAGTGGTGAGGCTGCTGGCCCCAATGGAGTACCGGTTAAAGTGCTCAAAGCATGTGCTGACCTGGTCTCCACTGTTTTCTCCAACATATTCAACCTATCTCTAGCACAAGCCATCATTCCACCCTGCCTTATATTATATATCATCACCATCCCAGTCCCAAAGAAAGCCACCACTGACAGTCAAAATGATTACAGCTCAGCTGCATCTACACCCATCATTATGAAGTGTTTTGAGAGACTG
>NW_018137885.1:0-435 GCF_001952655.1 Monopterus albus
AACACATGATAATCTGTTGAAGATTAAACCGGTGGGTTCCAGTCCTTTGGTCTGTAAACATTTACATATCACCAGTTTCTACTTGGGCCCCTTTTCATGTTTAGGGACAGTTCAGAGGTGAAATTAAAGATTGGACAGAAGCCCAGAACAGATTATTGATTGAGGACCTTGTTTTTGCCTCTTTCCCATGGTTCATCTTACGACCCCTCAGATTTATCCGGTGACCCTTCCGGGGGCCCCCATCCCTAGTTTGTGAACCACTGGACTGAACTAGCTAGCTGTAGCGCCACCTGGAGCAACTCCAGCAGTGACAGGCTGCTGAAGCGCTGATGCATCGGGATGAACAATCTAATGATCAGTCACGGGAAACATTTTACTGCAGCGCATGTACTTTTACTTTAAGTACATTTTGTTGAGCGTACTTTAATACATTTT
>NW_018137886.1:0-435 GCF_001952655.1 Monopterus albus
ATTGTAATATCTTTAAAGCAAATGTATACCTAGGACTCCAAGAAGCTATAGTTTGCTTTGTTTCTAAAGTACAAGTCATTATTTTACTTTGGCATGATTCTAGACAGGTGTGGCAGCTCTGTCAGTAAGGAACAAAACACAACACCATGCCAAATGAATGCCAAGTCTTATGTTTGTCTTGTTTTTATTTGGTGGAATAAAGCATGTTGCTTCTAAGTGTTTCAACAACACTCATTCCTTCACTTTACCAGAAAAGTCCCAGGTCACCTAATACAGGACACATCAACAACTACCAACCTCTGTCTTCACAGAACAGCAGCTATAATCCAGAAGGTCAAGTTACCAGTAATTATTGTAAACATATAACTATTCTCAGCCAGTGGTGGAAAATCACTAAGTACAATTACTCAAGTGCTTTACTTAAGTACAATTTTG
>NW_018137887.1:0-434 GCF_001952655.1 Monopterus albus
ATCACTTTTAGCATGCTGATCTTCTGTGCTGTGTGGCTAGCATTTGTCCCTGCTTATGTCAGCTCCCCTGGAAAATATGCTGATGCAGTAGAGTCATTTGCTATTCTGGCTTCAAGCTTTGGCTTGCTGGTATGTCTGTTTGCTCCAAAGTGTTATATTATTTTAATTAAGCCTGAAAAGAATGCAAAACAGCACCTAATGGGAAAAGAAAAGAAGTAAAGTAGATCTTGGTGCTTCATATATAGTCTGTTATGATGTATTTCACATTTGTATTTGCAGATGCTGTATGGAATTGATACACAGCATTGTAGTTGTAGTGAACAGTGTATAAGGAATTTACAAGGACCTAATTACTTTAGTGTATATTTTTAAATAAAATAAGAAATATAATTGTTCAGTGGTGAAAGTTCTGAGGCTTAGTTTGTTGGAAAAAT